>NC_064643.1:599903585-600203585 GCF_023864345.2 Schistocerca serialis cubense
TCCTTCACCTTTCATATCCATATCCTCTCTCCTCCACTCCACTACTGCCTCCTTCCCTCCCCTCTCTCTCTTCCCACTGTAACCCCTCTAATCATTTGTCAATTCACTGCAATATCCTTCCCTCCGTCTCCCTCCATTCCCCTCGTTCTCTTCATCCCCCTTTGTCATCCTTCCCCCTACCTCGCTTTATCATTCTTCCTCTCGACCCCTTTCCCTTGCTCCCCCCCTTTATACTTCTCTTCCATCTGCTCCCTTTTGTCTTACCCTCTGTCTCTCACTCCTCTCTCTCCCTTCCCCCCCCCCCCTCTCTCTCTGTCTGTCTCTGTCTGTCTTTCTCATTCTCACTCTTTTTTGACTCTCTTTCCCTCCCCTCTCCTCCCAGCCTCCTTCTTCCCTCGCTCGTTGTCATTTTCTGGGGAATCAGTCCTTGATACCACTATTGCAGAAACTTAAATGAACAAACAAAGGGGAGATACGTGATCCACAGCATTCCACGAGTATCTGGCGCGCACAAAATGTGATACTGGTGAAGACAACGCGCACTACAGCCTGTTCCAGTACTGGATCCTCCACAGCTATCCGTGACATGGGGATGCACAGCATTGGCAGCTGACACAGAAAAATGAAGAGGCGGTAGGGAAAGCGGAGCCAGCACTCGCATCAGGCGCGCGCCATCATTTGTCACCGCGAGAACGACGTCTGCCGCTGCGGTAGTGGAGTGGCGCCGTGATCGGCACGTGAGCAGACTCCAGTGGTGTACACACACGGAGCTGTGATAAATGGGCACCAGAAGAGAGGGAGCATCTGAATCTACACCTATACTCCACAAAAAATTGAAATTGCATATCAAAAAGAATTACTTTTTGTTTCATTTTTAAGCCCGTATCTGATTGTTATCGAGAGCCAGATTCCAACACACGTGAGTTAAATCCAACATATTTTACAGTCTAAGGCCTACTGTATTTTCGTATAAATTCTCACTCGGAAACGCATAATAACGGAACTTTCAAAAGCCATTCCCATGTCCGAGGCCGGTTTATCGAGACAGGAAGACTACTATATGGTAACACAGAGTAGCAGAGCAACTTACTGTACAAGGTGTGAAAGCACCTTCTCACTGCATTCGCAAACGGAGAACCAAAAGAATACTTCGTGTAAGTCATTAGTAACCTAATATGTTAACCCTCACTAAGGTAGATGCAGAGTTTTTAAACAAAATATCCAATATTCCTTAGAGTTACATCTTCGCTGTACTTTATAGTAGGCAGTTTTAAGTGTCATAAAAATTGTAACACATTTATTTTCCATAGCTGGGATGTTTACCGTGTTTGAAATACATGAAGTGGGTCTATAAAAACATTTTCCTGCTGGAAGTTACAGTATTTGTTATAATGAAATTCTCAGGCCAGTCACACAGGTACCATAGGTAATACAAAACTCTGGATAGATCTGAAGGTGGTTTGCTAACATCCAAAATACTGTGTAACTGAGTCGGTGAAAAAAAAGAGACTAATATCCACATTTTTTATTTTATTTGTTCACTGGAGCAGTGACCGAGTGACACAAAAAGACTGGACACTGTTAATATCAGATGCTATCGGTGATTTTAGATACACAGCTAATTAGGAAATCACAGAGTCTCTCGTAGAAAGATGCAGAAAGATAAAAAAATGGCTCTGAGCACTAAGGGACTTAACATCTGAGGTCATCAGTCCGCTAGAACTTAGAACTACTTGAACCTAACTAGCCTAAGAACTTCATACACATCCATGCCCGAGGCAGCATTCGAACCTGCGACCGTAGCGGTCACGCGGTTCCAGACTGTAGCGCCTACAACCGCTCAGCCACACCGTCCGGCAGAAAGATAAAACATACCCGGTTTAAGGGAGAGCTCTGAAACGTCAGTCGGTGCTAAACTCAATTTCATGCTTTCTTTTCCGGTCGTATTCACTATGCTTTCACACCATCATCGCTGTAATGATATACTTCCCACTAAAATTACAACTCCAGGGAGGATCCAAATGATTAAAATTTGTTTGTTGTACTTATACAGAACACAGGATTAAAGCTACAGCTGCATTATATGGGCACACACGATATACGGGCACATCTTTCCAAGCTGCTTCAGCTTTACGCCAACTGCAGTGGCTGCCGCGCGCCAGTCTCTTTGCAACCTACAACCAGATTTCAGTGGGTGAGAGCTCGGAACAGCGTGTTGGCCACGTCACGAGTCGGACACCCCCTATATTGAGTTTGGTCAGGACGGCATGGGCAACGTGCGGTCTTGTATTGTCGAAGATAGAACACAGCTGCTAGCTGTATCAGATCAGAAATGTAGCGGCTTCTTTTCGGATTACTGGCTGTTCGAATCAGAAGTGATCATGTTGCCTATCGCCGACCGGAGTGGCCGTGCGGTTCTAGGCGCTACAGTCTGGAGCCGAGCGACCGCTACGGTCGTAGTTTCGAATCCTGCCTCGGGCATGGATGTGTATGATGTCCTTAGGTTAGTTAGGTTTAATTAGTTCTAAGTTATAGGCATCTGATGACCTCAGAAGTTAAGTCGCTTAGTGCTCAGAGCCATTTGAATCATGTTGCCTGTCCAGTAGCAGCTCTTACCATCGCCCGACGTGCTAGGTAACCAACACGAATCCAATGTGGTAACATTCGTTCTCTGTATATGCATCTACATTCAGGACACACATACCCCCAACCCATCGTAGGGTGCCTGGGGTGGGGTACGTTGTACTACCCCAAATCACTTTCTTTCCTCATCCACTCGCAAACTGAGCGAAGGAAAAACGACTGCCTATATGCGTCACTAAGTTCTAGGGGCAGATGACCTCAGATGTTGAGTCCCATAGTGCTCAGAGCCATTTGAATCCCATTTGAGCTCCTGTAGCATCTCTCTAGCACTCTCGTGTTGATCCATCCCACTGGTAATAAATCTAGCAGCCCACCTCTTAACTGCTTCGATATCCGCCTTTAGTCCGACCTGGCGGGGAATCAGACATTCGAGCAGTACTCAAGAAGGATCAGCAATGGCGTTCTTTACGCCGTCTCCATTACAGATGAATCACGCTTTCCTAAAACTCTCCCAAAACACCTATTCTGACGATTTGCGTTCCCTACTAGAGTCCTTACGATCGCGTTGCATTTAATATCGCCTTGCAGAGTTAAGCCCGGATATTTAATCGACGTGATTACATCAAACAGTACAATATGAACATTACCAGATGGTTTTTTCCTACTCACCTGTATTAAGTTACATTTTTCTACATTTACAGCACGCTGTCATTCATCACTCTAACAAGATACTTTGTCTAAGTTATCTTGTAGTCTCCTAGAGTTACGAAACGGTGTCGCCTTCCCATAGACCACAGCATCATTAGAAAACAGCCACAGATTTCTGCTCGGGGTGTTACAAAAAGGTACGGCCACACTTTCAGGAAACATTCCTCACACACAAATAAAGAAAAGATGTTATGAGGACATGTGTCTGGAAATGCCTAATTTCCATGTTAGAGCTCATTTTAGTTTCGTTCTTCCACCTGCGCTCAATGGAGCACGTTATCATGATTTCATACGGGATACTCTACCTGTGCTGCTAGAACATGTGCCTTTACAAGTACGACAATACATGTGGTTGATGTACGATGGAGCTCCTGCACATTTCAGTCGAAGTGTTCGTACGCCTCTCAACAACAGATTCGGTGACCGATGGGTTGGTAGAGGCGGACCAATTCCATGGCCTCCACGCTCTCCTGACCTCAACCCTCTTGACTTTCATTTATGGGGGCATTTGAAAGCTCTTGTCTACGCAACCCCGGTACCAAATGTAGAGACTCTTCGTGCTAGTATTGTGGACGGCTGTGATACAATACGCTTTTCTCCAGGGCTGCATCAGCGCATCAGGGATTCCATGCGACGGAGGGTGGATGCACGTATCCTCGCTAACGGAGGACATTTTGAACATTTCCTGTAACAAAGTGTTTGAAGTCACGCTGGTACGTTCTGTTGCTGTGGGTTTCCATTCCACGATTAATGTGATTTGAAGAGAAGTAATAAAATGAGCTCTAACATGGAAAGTAAGCGTTTCCGGACACATGTCCACATAACATATTTTCTTTCTTTGTGTGTGAGGAATGTTTCCTGAAAGTTTGGCCGTACCTTTTTGTAACACCCTGTATATTCAGAGAATAAGAGCGTTCCTTTTACGCTTCGTTGGAGCACTACTGATTATACCCCTGTCTATAATGAACACTCGTCATCGAGGAATTCGTAATGGGGTCTACTACTTACGGAGTCTTCGAGCCACTCACACATCTGTGAACTTATTCCATATGCTCGTACCTCCATTAACAGTGTGGGGCACCGTGTCAAACGTTTTCCGGAAATGTACGAGTATGAAGCGTGCCTGTTCCTCTTCGCACCTAGTTTACACAATGTTATGTGAGAAAAGGGCAAACTGAGTGAGGGACGTAATAATTTTGGGCACTGGGTCGCGTCATTGTAAACTAATAAACCGATGAAACTGCCGACGTTTCAACCGATTTGCTGCGTTCCTCTTCAGGGCGGTCGAAACGTCGGAATTTTAGACGTTTTAGTAGTTTACAGTGACACGGCCCAACATTCAATATTATTTATCCAAAATGACACCAGCCGTGGAAGCCTACAATGTTATACGCTCGAGTATTGCGTTTCCGTGTAAAGGAGATTTATTACAAAGGCAAAAATAGAAAACGATGCACCCGAAGCAACTAACCGAATGGGAAGGAAATCGATGATGTGATGTACACGTACCCACAAAGAAATGGTTAGAATTTAATTAAAACTGGATGGCTTATTCAGGAGAAAGAGCTTCACAAATTGAACATGTAAATAAAGAATTTCCCCATCTCTTGCCATTATGCAAGCAGTTGTTCGGCTGCATTGCTTGATAGAGTGCATCGTGCAAAATTCTGTCCAACTGGCGCGTTAGATCGTCACAATCCTTATCTGACTGGAAGGCATTGCCCGTAACGCTGTACACGTTTTTGGTTGTTGAGAGATCAGGCACAGTGTGGTTTGACAAGCACAAAGACAGGCAGTAGAAATTTCCACACTGTGCAGGTGAGCGTTATCTTTCTGAAATGTAAGCTTGCAATGGATGGCAACAAAACCTGGTGTAGAATACCCTCGACATACGTCTGTGCTGTAAGGATGCCGCAGAAGACATCCAAATGGGTCCTGCTTTGAAAGGAAATGGCACAACAGACGGTCACTCCTGCACGGCGGGCGGCAGTCAGGTTGGTAGACATGTCTTCGCTGATCAGCGGAGCTTCGTTAGAAGCAGGACTCATCACTGTAAACAGTTCTACTGATGTCAGTGAGATTCCAAACCGAAAGTGCCCGATACCACTGCCGAAGTACTTGTTGACGTACAGAGGTCAAGAGTAGTCGGCGAAAGGGGGCCCGTGAGGTCATTCCCCTTCCTGTCAGCCGCTTATTAATGGTACTTGTGGTTCCTGAAGCACCTGCTGCACTTTGGATCGCTGAAACGATGAATGAGGGACCCTGACGATTGCTCGAGCCGTAACGGGCGAGTTGTGACGCCCTGAAAATATTCTAAGCTCCGAGTTGGAGTGGCCGCATGGGCCGCCCAGCCAGCCGCGGCCCAGAGGCAAACACGTGGTGCCAAACGTTAGCCGGACGAGTGGGGTAGCCCCAGCGCATGGTACAGCCGCGTGGCTGGGAGTTCCATTGTGACGCTGTGTTGATGAAGGAGACACGCTGGGAGTGCCAGAAATGGCGGACTATGTGAAACCTTAATGGCAGACATTTCACAGTTCGTATAGAAATTAATAGAAGCCAGATGAATCATGATATCTGAAAAAGAAACATGTACATTACCATTATTTGCACGAGGATTCTGATGGTGTAGTCAGCTTTTCAATCTTTATTAGTTTAAAGTTTAGTATCTGAATGTAAATTATACAAGTAACATGCAGCAACGAATTTCCAAAATCTAAACGGTTCATCGCATTTCTTCCTTATACATGTCTTTAGAAAGCTATTAGTGTAAACCTAAATTGGCGTAGATTACAGCCATGTAACTTTAATTGCACATGATTTATTGGAGGTCAAAGTGGCCGATTACTATCGATCGCGTCAGGCCGTAAGTACTCAACAGTTACACAGAAAACGGTAGCAGCATGCTTATACATATAATTATTCATCTATGTGTTTCTTTATATCCCGTATATACTATTCATGAAGAATCTGGTTAAATATTTACTGTGTTTTAGAAAGCAGAGAGACGTTAGGCTACTGGTTCAAATGGTTCAAATGGCTCTGAGCACAATGGGACTTAACATCGGAGGTCATCAGTCACCTAGAACTTAGAACTACTTAAACCTAACTAGCCTAAGGACATCACACATACCCATGCCCGAGGCAGGATTAGAACCTGCGACCGTAACGGTAGCGCAGTTTCAGACTAAAGCGCCTAGAACCACTCGGGCATCCCGGCCGGCTAGGCTACTGGCCTACCTTTTGATGCTATTCCTTTGATATATGGTTATTTAATTTGTTTATGTGTTTAATAAAGTGTGTTAGATCATCTCTGTGGTACAGTCATAGGAATATTTATTTAATTTCAAGTATTTAAGTGTAAATCCAGTATTTCGTATGTGCATAAATATGTTTGTGAGTGTACGTTGGCTTGGGGATATGGAGGGAGAGCTCTAGCCAATCACAGCGCTCGTTAATGGTGAGACTGTATGGAAGTGGGGGAGGAGGATCGTTTCGAGAGAGGAGTGAAGTAGTTGTAGACAGTACGGACAGGACACGGGAGGTGCTGGACGCGACGGCGCGACGGACGCACAGTAGCGATAGGGACTTGGACTGTGGAGCGGTTTGCGCTTGGTCGCGGCAGATTGAAAAACTTCGGAGTGCCGTCGTAGTGTGCGTTCAGAAGTGAATATTTCGCGAGCTGTGTTGTTGTTCATGACTAATTACGTGCAGTAGGAATATATTGTTTCCCTGTTATTCAACTTTCATTTTATTTAATTGCTGAACCATCGACACCTAAAAGTGTTTTGCTGAAATATACCACATTCTCAAAAGTACTTCCACTATCGTACTCATCATTTAAAATAGCTAAGATAGTAGCCGCAGATTTTATTTAATTGCAATCTTTCATTTATAAATTTATATGTTATATTCATAATTCGCAATTGCCGAGTGACAGAAACCTTCGACCATTCGATTCATGTGTGTATTCTTACCGTATACCGCAGACTGCTTCCCTCTTGACGCCGTGTTCGGCCATGGTTCACCCATTCCTGACAGCGTCGTCGTATAGCGGCATCGCTCCTATTAAGATGCTAAGCGATTCGCCGATTACTCTAACCGGCTTCTCTGAGACAAACTATACGTTCGCTCTCAAATACTGACATGTGCGTATATTGTTCACTCGCCTGTCCGCGAGGCTTCGTTACTGTCCAACTGATTACACGAAATGAAATTCACAAAAATTTTATGCGCCGCTATCGACCTGCCTCCTTTGCTATCCTTGCAGCTACGCTGTGAAACTGCGCTGCAGCGTAACAAATTCATCCATTGTCCGCCAAAATTTACAGTTTTCCGTTTTCCGACAAGACCTGTATGAATAATAAGTTATGACTACTTTGCATAACTCCTTCGCCGTGCGGCGTTTCTCTGTTGTCTTACAGTGTGTTTCAACTGACAACATTTTCAAAATATTTGCAGCAAACCGGTGTTATAGGTATGGGTCCATAATTTTCCGGGTCAGTTTTTTTACCCGTCTTGTATGCAGGAGTCACCTGAGCTTTTCCCATTTTCTTGGAACTTCGTGCTGAAAGGGAGATGCGCGGGAAATGCTAGATAAGTATGGGGCCATTGCTGAAGAGTACTCCCTGTAAAACCGAATAGGAGTTTCTTCCGGGCCCAGCGATTTATTATTTTTTTTAATCTCTTTCAGTCGCTTTTCTACGACAGGGATGCTCATTACTGTGTTCTCCTCAGAGCGTCGACATATGTGTGCGCCCATACTGCTGCAGGCAGTAGTGGAATCCATCTAAAAAGGCGACGTGGCGGCACTCAGGTTTTACCGCTAGGCACACCTCGTCCTCATTTAGATTTGTGTGATCATTGAAATTCTTCATGGCGCCGAATATGGCCCTCCTTACCCATTCGATCCTATAGTCGTACGATAATAGTGTGATCTCGAACAACGCTAGTAACAGAATTCTACAAAAAACCCATTTTAAGGATATGGGTTGGTAATTTTAGGGATCCGTCCTCTTACCGATTTATATACAGGATTCACTTGGGTTTTTCCAGTTGCGCCTAACTTTGTGCTGAGTGCGAGATTAATGATAAATGTAGGCTAAGTATGGAGCCAATGCAGTAGAGTACTTGCTGTAAAGACGAATGGGGATTGCATTCGATCCGGCGACTTGTTTGTTTTCAACTATTTCAGTTGTTTCTCCACACCAGCATGCCGATTACGATATATTCGAGTGAGATGGGCCACGTTTCCCCTCAGCATAACATTTGTGTTTTTCAACCTCTGTGACTTCAGGCAGCACGTTCGTATAGTGTCATATTAAGTGCATAATGCACTGCATGCAATGCACTGCCATTTAAAGTACAAGAGATACGTTAAAATGGGAATATACATGAATGGCCAGTCTCAGCCACGCGTGTGTGGGTCAGATGGACCAGTGCACTGCGACCAATACAAACGGATACACATTAAGAAAAGAGACAATTAAAATTTCATATTTTTATTTGGTACATGTTGTAACATTACACCACTATACTATGCTGCTGCCGTATTACGACACGTGCAGCTACGCGTTCATAATTACACGAGGCGTGACGCGATCTTTTAAAAAAACTCATTTCACGCAGTGAGAGACCAGTTTGTTGGTACTGTCATTGTAGAATGTTTCGCTTCGTTGTCCGAACCATAACATTGCCTCTGCTTTCACCGCTGCACTATCGAAGTGAAATCCTCGAAGGTGTTCTTTAAGTCCTGAAAACAGATAAAAATCGGGTGTGAGCAAGTCGGAACTGTATGGAGGATGATCGTCAACAATGAACCGAAGGCGTCAGATCTTAGCAGATATCGCAGCCCTCGTGTGTGCTCTGGCATTGTAATGGCGAAAAAGAGGGTGCTCCATGTGTGGAAGAACTCTTCGAATTCTAAACTCGATGACAGCACGCTGTTTCTCACTCACGGACGTACGTTCAAATCAACATGTTACACGCTACAACTCGGAGCCCTCTAGCGACAGAGTGTTGCATACTTGTAGACAAGAAGAACAAAGATGGAGAATCTTGGTCATGTTTGTTTCATTTAAAAAGCTTCAAGAGCTTCCACATAAAAAAATTCGAAGTTATTACTTTTCATCACGCCCTGGTACGCTGAGCTCGTTTAGTGGCGACTGTGGAGCGTGGAGACTACGTCTTTGTTCCCCTTCCAAGCCATGTCTCCATACGTGGCCCGCGTTCATATCCTTTTATGGGATTGTGTGAAAGAGAATGTGAATGTGCAGATTTTGCTGTAAACAACTTCAGAGCTCGAAATAAATGTTGGTAATTTAATCATACTATTGGCTTGACATTTGCTTCATGGCGTGAAATGGAATATCGCTTAGGTATTGATGGTATTGATGATTGGTTGATCACATATATGGGTGGTGTGACCAAGAGGCCTCATATGGAACACATATAAATCACATACAAAAGGTATTAACGTTCTTTTACTTTCTACGCAATTCTCATCGATATATCGCTATTCATGAAATACACTACTGGCCATTAAAATTGCTACACCAAGAAGAAATGAAGATGATGAACGGGCATTCGTTGGACAGATATATTATACTAGCACTCACATGTGATTACATTTTCACGCAATTTGGGTGCGTAGATCCTGAGAAATCAGTACTCGGAACAACCACCTCTGGCCGTAATAACGGCTTTGAAAGGCCTGGGCATTGAGTCAAACAGAGCTTGGGTGGCGTATACAGGTACAGCTGCCCATGCAGCTTCAACACGATACCACAGTTCGTCAAGAGTAGTGACTGGCGTATTGTGACGAGCCAGTTGCTCGGCCACCATTGGCCAGACGTTTTCAGTTGCTGAGAGATCTGGAGAATGTGTTGGCCAGGGAAGCAGTCGAACATTTTCTGTATCCAGAAAGGCCCATACAGGACCTGCAACATGCAGTCGTGCATTATCCTGCTGAAATGTAGGGTGTCGCAGGAATCGAATGGAGGGTAGAGCCACGGGTCGTAACACGTCTGAAATGTAACGTCCACTGTTCAAAGTGCCGTCAATGCGAACAAGAGGTGACCGAGACGTGTAATCAATGGCACCCCATACCATCACGCTGGGTGATTCGCCAGTATGGTGATGACAAATACACGCTTCCAATGTGGGTTCACCGCGATGTCGCCAAACACGGATGCGACCATCATGATGCTGCGAACACAACCTAGATTCATCCAAAACAATGACGTTTGGCCATTCGTGCACCCAGGTTCGTCGTTGAGTACACCATCGCAGGCGCTCCTGTCTGTGATGCAGCGTCAAGGGTAAGAACAGCCCTGGTCACCGAGCTGATAGTCCATGCTGCTGCAAACGTCGTCGAACTGTTCGTGCAGATGGTTGTTGTCTTGCAAACGTCCCATCTGTTGACTCCGGGATCGAGACGTGGCTGCACGGTCCATTACAGTCATGCGGATAAGATGCCTGTCATCTCGACAGCTAGTAATACGAGGCCGTTGGGATCCAGCACGGCGTTCCGTATTACCCTCCTGAACCCACCGATTTCATATTCTGCTAACAGTCATTGGATCTCGACCAACGTGAGCGATACGATAAACCGCGATCGCGATAGGCTACAATCCGACCTTTATCAAAGACGGAAACGTGTTGGTACACATTTCCCCTCCTTACACGAGGCATCACAACAACGTTTCGCCAGGCAACGCCAGTCAACTGCTGTTTGTGTATGAGAAATCGGTTGGAAACCTTCCTCATGTCAGCACGTTGTAGGTGTCGCCACCGGCGCCAACCTCGTGTGAATGCTCTGTAAAGCTAATCATTTGCATATCACAGAATCTTCTTCCTGTGGGTTAAATTTCGCGTCTGTAGCACGTCCTCTTCGTGGTGTAGCTATTTTAATGGCCAGCAGTGTAGATGGCGTGACCCAGGGGACTCATATGGAACACATGTAAATCACATACAACTTGTATTAACGTTCTTTTCGTTATACGCAAATCTTATCGATATATCGCTATGCATGAAATAGTTATAGCTTCTTGTAATCGTCGTATTCATTTCGAATTACGCTGTATTCTCGTTGGAGCACATGGCGCCAACAGATACCACATTTTCAGCAGGTATTTGTTTGAATGCTTTGTGGACGAGATGACTGAAGTTTCCTTTTCCATTTAGTTTTCACGAGTGAAACCTCTGGCACGCACATCCTCGCTTCGTGGCGATTGCGGGAGGCGCCCGCTCTGTCTGTGAGTCCGCTACGCTCGTCCGCACAGCGTGTTGTCGCGTTTTCAGGGGCTCAAGGCACTTGCCACCTGGCTCTGCAAACGCAGGAAAGCAAACGAGAACAGACGCGATGCAGTTGTGTATTTATATTTCTCCAAATACTGCACAAACAATCTTGCGAGTAAACATGGCGGCTGCCGCCCCACTCTCGTAGACCACATACATCGCGCCACAGCACGCTCACCTGCATTAATATGAATAAACGTTGTACTGTAATTAGCGAGCTAATTAAGCATTTCATTTGTCGCCAGGATACTGTGCGGTGCTATTTTTATCCGACTGTGCGAGCAGTTAAGTTACTGCAAATATTGCCACATGGAATTTTGTTTACACTCGACGTCAAAGGAATGTAGTAGGTAGCTGAATATTTCCACCGTCCCGAATGCTAGCCCGCAAATAATAATATTAGAGGATGGATAAAAATAGCAGAAGTTTCTATGTAGCATTACAAGTATATTGAACAACCTGAGTATTTAATAAATAACTATAAATATTGATACATGGTTTTCCATAAGCGGCGATACAAAAAGGGAAGTATGCTTTCATTTAAGCCTCATACTTGCAGTGTTTTTATTTACGAACGTATAGAAATAAACAAGAATTTAGTGATGTGAGTACAATTATATAACGCTGGTCAACATTACCACAAAATTTCCACCATCTCGAACAGCTGTCTAAAAATAATATTACGGAATGGAGCAAAATATCAGTTGTACTACATATAGTGTACCATCTAATCCCTTATCTTTAGTAAATAACTGTGAATATAGGAACTAGGTATGTATTTGAGACTAATGTCTTGGATAATGCTTATTTAGTACCATGAGAGGACACAAACATCGTGAAATGAGTACTGTAACAAAATACATGCGCTAGAAGAAAGTAAAACATTAGTTACGTGGTTCCAAACAGGATGAGTTCCCGTGAAATAGTGACTACGTATTTCAATTGTTCTAAAACCAATCAGAATCTTTTAATTAAAAATATATCGTTAAATTAAATTACACTGATTTATTTTAGACTAAGTGAAATACATATAGATGCCATATTACGAGGACTTATCCTGTTTAAAACCACGTAACTTACGTGCTATTTTCCTCTAGCGCAAAGATTTGTTATTCTCCAATTGCTGTAATATCTCATTTATCGTTGAGTACTACAATACACTCCAAAAGAATTGATCATCTTTTTAAAATTCATTGAACTATATTTTTTGAGTAGAAACAAAATAACAACCAGTATATTTATTATTGTACATTTCACAATGTTATCTCATGTTTCCTTCGATCTTGACTGCCCAGAATCTGACACACCTTTTCAATTTTCATCTACTGATATTTCAATACCCCGGTCTTGTACCTAAATACGGAGAAAACATAGTTAAATCGCTGTTTCCGTCAACTCAGCACAGTTAGAAGCTGGTACACCTTACACATATAAATGCTTAAGGTAAAATCTCACATTAGAAAGTAGAAGTCTCCTTTTATAGAGGGAATTAGTTTCAGAAAGGTTCTTGATTATATATGTAGTCTCTAGAATGGCAGCAGAATAAACTGTTAATAATTTTACACCATATTTATAGCAATTCAATTCTTTTCAACATATACTCGATTCACTTTTGGATTAGGTAAAGGGCCTTATTATATCTTGGCTTAAGATGATGAGGTTCAGGGAACTGACATTGTATTTCATTTGTCCAATCTGACAACCGTTGAAACACAGACCCGGTTATGTGAATCTGCACGCTTTCTACGTCAGGATCTTCTGATGTTCACGGCTGAAGAAGATTACAGCAGAGGGGCCAAATCCCCGATCGTGAAGAAGAAAATGAAGTGTAACATGACATGGCCTAACATCCTAGTTGACTTCACCTTCATATATCTAATTACCTCATAAATGCTGGTGGAAGGTAGCGTGGAAGATGGCAAACCTCTTCATAAATATGCAGCGTTGCAGACAAAATATTGAGTTTCTGTATGCTAGCACAGCCTCGCGCATACTTGATAACGCTATTGACTTCTCCAGTGACTGATATTCCGTTCCAGACTCTCTCTTCATCCACGCATCGTACGCTGCTACCTCTAACTTTCTTTAGTCTCCGATTATGTTTTCATCGTTACATCACATGCTTATCGATGTCTAGTGCCTGAATAGGAACTAGTTACAGTAACATACATGCACTAATTAGTCATAATATAACAATTCTCAGACGTTTATACAGGCTTAAGTGATAATTGTTTACAACGTACGACGGTGGTGTAGGTGAATTGGAGATCAACAAATTCATGTAGCACACTTCTGGTCCACGAAGTCAGGAAGAAGCCTCAAATTGGCCATAGAAAAGGCACCGACGTACTGCACATTCGTGCTGCTAAAACCGTCCTCGAATATTAAAGCCACTTGTTCTTGCACTTATAAAATGTAATATCTTCTTTCCTGTGAGGGTAATAAAAGAAAAAAGACTCTTGTAAGTATTATGCAAAAATTAGTTGCGTTTAAAATTCGATCTAATTTTTACTCTCGTAAGCAGAATACTTTCGTAGTAAGAAGTTCATAGAAACAAAGCGATATAATTGATGATTTTATTCTGTTAAAATTCACAATATTTTGAAGTAAATAATCGTACCTAACCTAAGCTAATCTATCAATTATTCATTTTGTCATGAAAAGGAATAGAAGCTTTTAATGTGCAAACACGATTTTACCCAAAATCTCTCTCAGGGCTCATGCGCTAAAGCTTAGATGGGTTTTTAAGGCCAATATGAGGCTGTTTTCCAGCCTGATGGGCCACAAGTCTCCTGTATCGATTGCTTTGTCTCGACTTGACATACACCATTGTGGTACGTTGTAAAATCTTATCGTTTACACACTATATGATTTATTCATTACCTTTACGAGAGTTGTAAAATGATGATTTGCCTACCTTTTTAATGGTAATATTGAACATTTACTGCGTTAAACAAACATAATTTCAAATTCTTGATGTGTATTTAACGATGTGTAGTATACATTTGTGATAGCATAGATCAGAATAGTTCCCGAGAAGTTAGCTTTTTCCTGCTATTGGCAGGATGTACCGACCACGAAGAAAACTTGGGCTGAGGTTAATTGAAAGGCTACTGCATGGCGAATTCTGGGCGAAGTGGCTGCATGTGACAGACCGTTATAAAGGGAACCGTAGCTGACAGCTAGAGATTCCGCGGTCGCCAGAGGAATAAAAACAGCACCAATAAAATTACGAAACACAAAATTGCAACCATATGAATGCAAAAACCTAGACGATAATACTCTGAGAGTGCCATAGTATATTACCAATGTACGATGAACTGTGTTGATCTTTCTTTCTCCTTTAATAATTAATAACTTCTAAATGCCTTAGGCGATCGAAGAAATGTGTCCACTAGCATCATTAAGGGACTCCATTTGGTCGAATAGTGCAATATCTATATTTGTGGGACATTCGGATGTGACAGTAATCCGATGTTGGACTGCGTAGGTACGTGAACACAGACGTGGCCGTCCTATATGTTCCGGTCTATTACGTCTGATCGCCGCAAGAGAGGACTGACTTATTATGAACCAAGTACACTGTAGCTCCTTTAGTCTATGTCTGCCACCCGAGAAAAAGTAATGAGCTTCCTTCGACATTCCGTGTCATACCGCACCGTAGGTCAGAGAGAAACAGAAGTTGGACTATTGGATTGCCGTCCCAAGAATAGGCTGAGGTTAACACCACAACAAAAACGGTTGCCGTGGGAGGGGTGGTGCTACCGGGAAGCATTCACTCGTGATAAGTGTCATCGGATTATGTTCACCAATGGTTAAAATGGTTCAAATCGCTCTGAGTCCTAAGGGACTTAAAATCTGAGGTCATCAGTCCCCTATAACTTAGAACTACTTAAACCTAACTAACCTAAGGACATCACATATACCCATGCCCGACGCAGGATTTGAACGTGCGACCGTAACGGTCGCGGGTTCCGGACTGAAGCGTCTAGAACCACTCGGCCACAGCGGCCAGCGTTTACCAATGAATCTCTGTACTCAACTATCGCTAATGACCATCGTCAATGAGTGTCTTGGCGACCTGGGGAGAACCCCATACATCCATTGTTTTGGAGAAGCATAGTGTTACTTCTGGCGAGCCATCAGCCATCGGGTATCCTTCAGGTCACGGTTGTTGACTGAGCGTATTTCACAGCACAACGGCTCGTTATGGACACATTGTGTTCTCATGTGTTGCCTCTAATGCGACGGTATCGTGGTACCAGGCTACTGCATGCCCACACGTGGCTCGTGTTTCTAACACTTGTGGGAGCAATATGTCTTATCATAGCAATTATTCTGTGCAAGGCGAGCAAGAGATTACATTCCAGATTTACCTAAGTACCACAATGAAATTGGCATACTCTAACATGTCAATTGAATCACCACACACGCGAAAGTTGTGTAGTGTAGTCACACGTGTACTTTGAGTTGTAATATGTGTAACAGTTGAATTGATGGTATTTTGCCAATTACAACCACACAGATGTCAAAAATTAAAACAACAGACGGAAGTTTTGCTAGGTTGCGTTTATTTTGCCACAAAACAGTGTAAACAGCTGGCATAAAGCACAAAAAAATGTAAAGAACACAGAACGTAAACAACTGCAACATGCGTAACGGTTGACAAAAATGTTCTTCGTTTCTTCCAACTTAACGGATTTGCACACACATTCCAGCAACTGTTTACTGTGCTCAGTATGAGGTGTGATTGCCTCTGGCAGCATTACAGGCCTCATAACGACAGAAAATGCTGTGAATGATATCATCAATGTCATGTTGTGGCAATAACGCCCAATCTTCCCGAAGAGCTTCTAGCATGTCTAGGAGAGTGGTTGGTGGATGCTGACGTGATGTAACCTGCCAGACATGCTCCAGTGGATTCATATTGAGAGAGCGAGCAGGCCATGCCATTCGTGCTTATATTCCGTTTCCAAGAACACATAAATGGCCTGTGGCCTATGGTGTCGAACATTTTCGTCCATCATTACAAAGAGTGATTCCACAGCACCTTGCAACAATCGCACATGAGGTCCCAAGATCTTGTCACGATACTTCACAGCAGTTCGACCTTGTCGAATCACTCGTACAATTTCATGAAAAGGCATTCTAGTGGTCCACATAATCCCTGCCAACACCATTTGGGATCCACCTCAATATTGGTCCCTTTGTACAGTGCTTGGGTCCCACGTTACCACCAGATCCGAATCCGTCGAGAATCACTCTTCAGCCCAAATCGGGGCTCATCTGTGACATGAACATTGGCCAACTGTTCGACCATCCAGGTAGTACGTTGACGACTCGTATCTATACGTACCCTTCTGTAAAGTCGTGTCAGAAGAGGCACATGCAGCAGTTCTCTGACAATGAACGCCACTTGCCGAAGCCTTCTGTACACCGTTTGCCTCAATATAACACATCCAGTGAATGCTACGTGGTCAGATGCCAGTTGCCGTGCTATACTAAGGCGGTACCTGTCGTGACATTACAGCCAAATAACGGTCCTTTCTGATTTCGCTTGTGGTAGGCCCTGTGCTGGTCTTCGGAGTACACTTTCGGTCTCTATAAACTATCGCCACATCTGAGAAACAACAGAACTATTCACATTAAGACTTCAGACCACCAAATCAGTTTGCCACTGTCCTGCATCCATTCCTTCTATGGCCCTTCACTGCAGAGTATGGAGGCGCCTTCTCTGTGCCACACAGTACCGTCTGTGACTGAGTGCACAACGAGTGTGGATGTGGGACTACCTAACAAACAGTTGATGTTCGTCCGTTGACCAGAGTGCCGTCGTCCGTCCTGAACACGATTGTAATGACAGCTGTTGAGATTTTGTATGATTATATGGGGAATTAGTCACAGACGGGGAAACGGTGGTTTGTTGCCTTAATTTTGGACACCAGTGTACATAAGGGCCTTGACCACGCTGGTCTCTGTCAGTCTGTTGCGCGCACTCAAGGTAAGACCGGTGACAGCCAACGGAAGCTTGCGGATAAGTGACGTGTTAGTCCCTCCTGAATAATATTGCAAAATTATCGTGCCTCAATTGGAGGGAGTTTTAAAGTTTATTTGTGAGATCGTGAAGTTTAATTCAAACTGCACCCTGGTGTTCAATTCTTCGTAATTGCTTGTACGAGTTCGTAGATTCGTGATGTTTTCGGTAGTGATCGTTTCATGTAACATGAGTGATCAAAACTTTATATTATTTTGCAAAGCACCTCATAACTCAGGCGCCGAGCCGTGTTTAAAAAGGAAAACATATCACCTGTCATTCCACTCACATTCGAAATAAGGAAATTTGAAATAAATAGTTTATTTAACAAATTCTATCAAAAACTCTGTTGAGGACGTTCATTTTTCCCTCGTCAATTCCTGTCTGCCTTTCAAACAACACCCTAGAAATATATGAACAGCAAAGGGACAAAGCAATGTGTATGTGGCAGCACTCAAAAAACGCAGACACAACCGCAGAAGCAAACACAGACAACCAACATTAAAACCGGCCACACATTTTAATTAAGTTCACAAATCAAAAAATGATGTGAATATCAAATGTAAATGTCGTGTGACTAGGGCCTCCCGTCGAGTAGGCCGTTCGCCGGGTGCAAGTCTTTCCATTTGACGCCACTTCGGCGACTTGCGCGTCGATGGGGATGAAATTATGATGATTAGGACAACACAACACCCAGTCCATGAGCGGAGAAAATCTCCAACCCAGGCGGGAATCGTACCCGGGCCCTTAGGATTGACGGTCTGTTGCGCTGACCACTCAGCTACGGAGGCCGGACATGAGAATTAACACAATATGATATAATAATACAAGTATTATACGCTTTAGTATTAGATTTCTTGTCACGTAGTGTATGTCTAAAACTATTTTACACATGGTAGTGATATACTGTAAAATTTTCTAAAGACTGTAAACAACGTTCCCCAAGTTTCCTGTATGTTCATTTTTTACCATTTACTCTCATTTGTGAGGGTATTTATGACCTATACCTGGGCGTGGGCCTGACGTAAACCTCTGACTACGCAACCAGCACTGATTTGTATGCTATTTCCGAAGAGACGTATGCTTAGATGGTTGCAACTGCCTTACGAGTTCGATGTCTTTGCCACTTTTATATTTTAATTTATTTGTTTTATTGTTAAAAGAATTCATGACCTGTGTTTTCTGACATAGATTTTGAGCTACAACGTAATGGAGTGTGCTGGGCCAAGGAATCTTATAATCATGGTTGCGGTAACAGTCTTGTTACAACAAATACGAGCGATTGTCAATAACCAAATGATTGGTAGCCGAAGTAAGACAACCATAAGTTGCCCATACAGTTTTGTACACTTTACTATTTATCACCTTGTTACTAAGAAAATATATATCTACATCTACACTATTTTACGGATGACACTGAAACACTGTTGCTTCAAGTACGAAACCAATGTTCTCCATTTATCATAGACCTTCAGCATCACCATCAGTATCCTCTTGGGCTTTCATGTAGGCCCTAGACATCGAGCTAAGGAGCGTCACTCTGATTTCGTTAAAATCGTCAGCATGCTGCAGGAAGGTAATCTTGTGATGCACGTACAGCCTAAGTACACTACTGACCATTAAAATTGCTACACCACGAAGATGACATGCTACAGACGCGAAATTTAACCGACAGGAAGAAGATGTTGTGATATGCAAATGATTAACTTTTCAGAGCATTCACACAACGTTGGCGCCGGTGGCGACACCTTCAACGTGCTGGCATGAGGAAAGTTTCCAACCGATTTCTCATACACAAACAGTAGCTGACCGCCGTTGCCTGGTGAAATGTTGTTGTGATGCCTCGTGTAAGGAGGAGAAATAGGTACCATCACGTTTCCGACTTTGATAAAGGTCGGGTTGTAACCTATCGCTGGATCCCAACGGCCTGGTATCACTAGCAGTCGAATTGACAGGTTTCTTATCCTCATGGCTGTAAGGGATCGTGCAGCCACGCCTCGATCCCTGAGTCAACAGATGGGGACGTTTGCAAGACAACAACCATCTGCACGAACTGTTCGACGACGTTTGCAGCAGCATGGACTATCAGCTCGGAGACCATGGCTGCGGTTGCCCTTGACGCTGCATCACAGACAGGAGCGCCTGTGAAGGACTACTCAACGACGAACGTGGTTGCACTAATGGCAAAACGTCATTTTTTCGGATGAATCCAGGTTCTGTTAACAGCATCATGATGGTCGCATCCTTGTTTTGGCGACATCGTGGTGAACGTACATTGGAAGCGTGTATTCGTCATCGCCATACTGGCGTATCACCCCTCGCGATGGTATGGAGTGCCATTGGTTACAGGACTCGGTCACCTCTTGTTCGCATTGACGGCACTTTGAACAGTGGACGTTACATTTCAGATGTGTTACGACCCGTGGCTCTATCCTTCATTCAATCCCTGCGAAACCCTACATTTCAGCAGGATAATGCACGACTGCATGTTGCAGGTCCTGTACGGGGCTTTCTGGATACAGAAAATGCTCGACTGCTGCCCTGGCCAGCACATTCTCCAGATCCTTCACCAACTGAAAACGTCTCGTCAGTGGTGGCCGAGCAACTGGCTCGTCACAATACACCAGTCACTACACTTGATGAACTGTGGTATCGTGCTGAAGCTGCATGGGCAGCTGTACCTGTACACTCCATCCAAGCTCTGTTTGACTCAATGACCAGGCGTATGAAGGCCGTTATTATGGCCAGAGGTGGTTGTTCTGGGTATGACTACTCAGGATCTATGCACCCAAATTGCGTGAAAATGTAATCACATGTCAGTTCTAGTATAATATATTTGTCCAATGAATACCCGTTTATCATCTGCATTTCTTCCTGGTGTAGCAATTTTAATGTGCAGCGGTGTCGTAATTACGCTAATATAGCAATCTTGGCAAGTAAACTGGTTTTCATAGGAAAACTACAGTACCGATAATATAATCTTGAACGGTAGCAAGTTACAGTCTGTTCAGAAGACAATGTCGGGCGAATGTCAAGCAAACATTGTAGCGTCTCCCTGTATGCAATGCCCCATCACAAAGCTAGTTTAGTGCGCGCAGCTACTCATATGTGGACGGAGGTGATGCTCGGTACGCAGCCAGGAGGCGTGGGTGGGGGAAAGGGTGGGGGGGGGGGTGGTGGAGGTATGGGGTTGGGGGTGGCACACTATTTTGCCGTGCAATCAATCAGTTGGTGATCCACGGCTGCCAGAGGCACTTCACCCGCGCTCCTGTCCTGGTCTCCATGTTCCAGTCACGAGTGTGGCGTCTCAACCACTGAGGCAGCGTCTCGTTGTGACTAAACGATACGGTATCCGTGTCTCTCTGACTCAACGAATCGCATCACAGAAGATTATCACTTTTCCTAGCCTCACACAAGCACCCTCATATCATTTTCGTGCAGTGACTACTATAGTCCATTGAGGTGTCAATACCTGGAGGCTACGTAGAAGATGAGGCCCGAAAGTCAAAAATATATATAGTACACTACTGACCATTAAAACTGCTACACCAAGAAGAAATGAAGATGATAAACGGGCATTCATTGGACAAATATATTATACTAGATCTGACATGTGATTACATTTTCACGCAGTTTTGGTGCGTAGATCCTAAGAAATCAGAACCCAGAACAACCACCTCTGGCCGTAATAACGGCCTTCATACGCCTGGGCATTGAGTCAAACAGAGCTTGAATAGCGTGTACAGGTACAGCTGCCCACGCAGGTTCAACACGATACCACAGTTCATCAAGAGTAGTGACTGGCGTATTGTGACGAGCCAGTTGCTCGGCCACTATTGACCATACGTTTTCAATTGGTGAGAGATCTGGAGAATGTGCTGGCCAGGGCAGCAGTCGAACATTTTCTGTATCCAGAAAGGCCCGTACAGGACCTGCAACATGCGGTCGTGCATTATCCTGCTGAAATGTAGGGTTTCGCACGAATCGAATGAAGGGTAGAGCCATGGGTCATTACACATATGAAATGTAACGTCCACTGATCAAAGTGCCGTCAATGCGAACAAGAGGTGACCGAGACGTGTAACCAATGGCACCCCATACCATCACGCCGGGTGATTCGCCAGTATGGTGATGACCAATACACGCTTCCAGCAGGCGCTCCTGTCTGTAATGCAGCGTCAAGGGCAACTGCAGCAATGGTCTCAGAGCTGATAGTCCATGCTGCTGCTAACGTCGTCGAACTGTTCGTGCAGATGGTTGTTGTCTTGCAAACGTCCTTATCTGTTGACTCCTGGATCGAGACGTGGCTGCACGATCTGTTACAGCCATGCGGATAAGATGCCTGTCATCTCGAGTGCTAGTTACACGAGGCCGTTGGGATCCAGCACGGCGTTCCGTAGTACCCTCGTGAAACAACCGATTCCATATTCTGCTAACAGTCATTGGTTCTCGACCAACGCGAGCAGCAATGTCGCGATACGGTAAACCGCAATTGCGATAGGCTAAAATCCGAGCTTTATCAAAGTCGGAAACGTGATGGTACGTATTTCTCTTCCTTACACGAGGCATCACAACAACATTTCACCCGGCCACGTCGGGCAACTGCTGTTTGTGTATGAGAAATCGGTTGGAAACTTTCCTCATGTCAGCACGTTGTAGGTGTCGCCAGCGGCGCCAGTCTTGTGTGAATGCTCTGGAAAGCTAATCATTTGCATATCACAGCATCTTCTTCCCGTCGGTTAAATTTCGCGTCTGTAGCACGTCATCTTCGTGGTGTAGCAATTTTAATGGCCAGTAGTGTATAATCCATTGAATTGTCAATAGCTGGAGGCAAAGTAGAGGATGAGGCCTGAAAGTCAAACAAAGCTATGCAGTACGTTGCAAATAATATTTTTAGTATGCTGCAGTGACATATTTTTACATAGAAATTGCAGGTACTGAGGTAGGTCGATATTCAGAAATCGTAGGTTGCTATAGATACCATCAGATGATGCCAATAATTTGTTTAAATATATCGGTGACAGTAGAAGTGCTTTGTACTAGCGCCGGGGATAGTCACTGCCAACAACGCTAGGAGTACGCCCTTGCTGGCGTGTGAGGTAACTTGGAGGCTTTTCCAGGTCACTCGCACACCTTCTCTCAGTTCATACGATTGTTCACTTTGTGTCAGCAAACGGTTTAGTCATTCTTTCGCAATTTAAGTTTCTGAAAGGACGAATTAGTTTTATGATCTAAGCCCTTTGAGACGAAAGAGTTAACAGAAGAAATACACACCGCAAAGGAAACAAATAATTACATCCGTCTGGTTCAAATGGTTCAAATGGCTCTGAGCACTATGGGACTTAACATCTGTGGTCATCAGTCCCCAAGAACTTAGAACTACTTAAACCTAACTAACCTTAGGGCATCACACACAGCCACGCCCGAGACAGGATTTGAACCTGCGACCGCAGCAGTCACGCGGTTCCGGACTGAGCGCCTAGAACCGCACGGCCACCGCGGCCGGCTACATCCGTCTGATCCAGAATTTTCCATCGTGGACCTAACGTTAAATACGCAGCCTAATAGCGTACAGTCATTTCGTACCCTGTTGTTTATATCGATACCGCTCTTCCTCTCATGACGCAAATGTAAATGTGACAGGAGTTAACGGTTAAAGAGTAGTGAGTGTTTGGAAGTTCTCGTTAACGGACATGTTGACGGCCTGTATTTCATGACCAGCCAATTATTTACAAATGTTCCCAGTTACGCTGTAGGATGATATATCGAGATGCATATTCTCTGCCTATAATTTGTGGCTAATCGGTTGTATGTATATCACTTACTTTTAAGTACTTGTGTTGTGATGCTGAGATTAAGAATCATATGCAACGGGGCGGTTTTAGGGAGACTTGAGCACGTGTGTACTTGATGCTTTCGTCATTTTGAGTGTAACGTGTTCTTCGTTCACCCTGATGCCGCCGTTATGAGCGTGACTGCCTACCCAAGAGATAGTAATTATTCTGATCTCTTCTGTGCTCAAATAAGCCACGAAGAGTTAGTGAAGTTCCTGTCTCAAAAACCATTAGCTGGCAACACGGGATAAGACGGATATACCTATTTTAAATCGAGGTAACATTTCGCTGAAAGTGCAAATGTATTTGAAGGAACACCAGACCACACAGAAGTTCCCGTCAGTCTTCGCGAAAATCAGTGCGACAGTTATGCAGTAGCCCTGATATCTGCATCAAGGGTAACGCAGATTGAAACTTCCTGGCAGATTAAAGCTTTATGACAGACCGGGACTCGACCTTAGAACCTTTGCTATTCGTGGGCGAGTGCTGTGCCTACTGAGCTACCCAAACACAACTCACGACGGTTCCACACAGCATTACTTCCCCCGGTACCTCATCTCCTAGTTTCCGAACATGACCCAAGTTTCATTGATAAATGGTAGGAGATAAAGATCTTGGTGTAATGCAGAATGAGCGCATAAATTTGAGTGACAATTCTTTATCTTTGCAAATAAGCTCTAACATTTTGCTTCAGATACTTTAGGGCTCACTACTGTTACCCTTCCTAAGAAAGTTGTTAGTTATGGACAGTCAAAATTCGAGATTACCACACCCCTCCAAATTACAGCCGCAAATGTCCTGAAACATGATATTTCAAAATAATGAATAATTATAAGGCTCCTCGTTCTAATTTTGTTTTTTAGTATTTACGCTAGTCTTTTCGTGCTGCAAGCATATGACTATGGAATAAATCTCCTCAAGATATCAGAGAAGTTACAAATTTCTCCAGTTTCAACAAACATTTTTTGTCTCTATTGAAAAAATGGTAGCTCTCACCATGCTTCTCACTGAGTCCATAATGTGAAATGTAATATTTTTATCAAATATGTCAGACACATTTTAGCTCTTAGCTACAAAAAAATCTGTATTTCTTTTTTCCTGTTCCATTTATTACCCTCCCTCTTTAAGCTATGATTTTGAATCAGTTACTGTACTACAAGCAAGTAGTAATAATGTAAGTTGTTTGTATTCTCTCATATATTGTCTTTGATTTTCACTTAAGAAAATGTATCCCCGCAATAGTATTACTTGACATTGTTGCGATGCAGGAGATGATATGAACACTCGAATCTGGCCAGTGATAACAATGTAATGAATAAATTTCGAAAAGCTGCTCCACCGTTCGTCAATTTTAGATATAAGACAGATTAACAAAACTACAAATTTGACTTAACATTTAGTAATTCACAAAGTTACCTTTCTTCGTAAAGGAAAGTCTTCAAAGACGAGTATACTAAACTGTTTTCGACACTAATAATTGATCTGACAGCAGCGTGACCTAATTCTGACCTATTGACGTTGTTACGGAATAAAATACATTCACTTACATCCCTCGGCGTTCACTGCAGAGCCTGCCACTTCACCGTGATTACATCTGCACCGCCACTAGCGGAAAAGCCAATCACACGCTCCGAGCGACGCGCGAATGAAACTTCATTAACAAATGTGACGTTCACATTGTAGCCTGGATTTGTCGAGGACGAATGGCCGTGGAAATGTCCGACACAATGGCGTTGCATTGCTCAAAAATTACATTATATTGGCATTACACAAAATTATGTCAAAGAAACCAGTCACTGAGCATCGGTAGAGCGTGTGAACATAACTAAAACTATTTTCGGAGAAAGGCGACACTTAAACTGCAGTGATTCGAGTGGTAGAAGAATACTGCTGTTTTCTAGTTCTTGATCATCCCAGTTAGTGCTAAACTAGAAACGGTTTCATCTATTACATCCTTTGGGAGGTTCCAAAGAGTCACTGTAAACTCATGGACCAACATTACGAATGAAATACGCACAACAATTGTGTAATGTTCTACAATATTTATTATTTGTTACACGAAACGGGTTTCGGCTGTTGCGGTATGATGGGATACAAAGATTAGTAGGTGGCACAGTGAAATTTTGTTGAATCAAAGGTCTTAAACTAGTGCATCTACAGAGTAGCTCGACTCACAAGGATCAAAAATGCTAATTTAGAATTAAAAATAAAACAAGAGGGATTATTTAGTGTAAGTGCGATAACTGAGATAAAATGTGGTACATGTTAACTAATGAACTATGGACAATGAAGTTAAAATCTTCTGGGCTATTAGGCCGCGTCATGTTTCTTCTAAAATGTTCGACGTTTGGACCCCTCTGCTGGGATCTTCCTCAGGATCTTTTGGTGTCCACTACTGCTAGAATACTGAGACGACTTTTTTCTTTATTGTTATTTTAATCACCTTAGACAAAGGCGGGCTGTCAGCAGCATAATATGCTGCTCTTCAGCCGCAAGTGGTACAATAAATATGACATATAGGTACAGATAATACAATGAAAACAGCGGGCAAAAACTGTAGACACGAAAAACAATAAACATGAAGCCATTCACGCTGGACGAGAAAAAACACTAACACCTGTTGACACGGCGCACAATACACGAACGACTGCGACGGCACAGGTGAACAGTGGTGGCGTGACGGCGAAAGAACACTAAACACAAAACGAAGGCACCCACACGAGACACTGATGGCGATGATCTCCGGCACGCGAATGTCCACTGAACGTGTACGAGTCTGGGGACCTACCAAGACAGGAGGAGGGGAGGTGGGGGGTGGGAGAGGGAGCGGGGAGAGCAGAGATGCCACGGGCAGGGGAGATTGGGGAGAGGGAGGAAGGGGGAGGGGAAGTCTGGGGGGAAGAGGGGTGGAGGAAGGGGGGGAAGGAGAGAGAAGGGAGGGAGGGTGCCCAAAGGAAAAGACACAGGAAATGGGAGGGGAGGACCAAATTTAATAGGAGGGGTAGATGTAGGGGAGGAGGACATCATCATGGAGGGGGAGCTGGCGGAAGCCACCTTGGGAGAGGGTAAGGAGGGTGGAGAGATGGAGACCGGATGGGACGTGGGAACACAGGCGCGGCAGCGGGCGGGGGTGGGAGAGGATGGGTGAGACAAGCGGGTGAGGAGGATCGAGTTTATGGGAGATGTACAGGAACCATATCCTTTCAAGGAAAAGGAGGAGGTGGGAGAACGGAATGAGGTCGTACAGGATCCACGTGGGGGAGGGGAGACAGATGCGATAGGCAAGGCGGAGAGCATGGCGTTCAAGGATCTGAAGGGATTTATAAAAGGTAGGGGGGCGGAGATCCAGGCCGGATGGGCGTAACAAAGGATAGAGCGGATGAGGGATTTATAGGTGTGGAGTATGGTGGAGGGGTCCTGACCCCACATACGGCCGGAAAGGAGCTTGAGGAGACGGAGTCGGGAGCGTGCCTTGGCCTGGATTGTCCGGAGATGGGGGGTCCAGGAGAGGCGACGGTAGAGGGTGACGCGAAGGTACTTAAGGGTGGGGGTGAGGGCAGTAGTACGGCCATAGATGGTGAGATAGAAATCGAGGAGGCGGAAGGAAGGGGTGGTTTTGCCTACAATGATCGCCTGAGTTTTGGAGGGATTGACCTTGAGCAACCACTGGTTGCACCAAGTGGTGAACTACTGTCTGAGACGAAGGTTGCGTCTACTTATGAAGGGGGAATTTTCTGGCGTTCGTGATGGGGAAGTGGTAGTATTGGTTAAAATACATGTAGCTACCACTGGTGGGCCGTAGTCATAGGCTAATACAGAAGAAGGGCGTTGGTAGCTCATCTCCTGTGGATACCATTGGCAGTCATCGTCGTTGGATAGAAAGGCACTGTTTTACACTTATACTGGAGAATGGTTGTTGGTTGAAATGCCTGCTACCGCTCTTGGTTGGTCGTCATCAGTGGCTAGATTCGAAGCAGACAGAGCAAGAGAGGGGGAATGTTTACCCAAAATATTATTGTCCGCCGAGGTGACTTGCAGCGCGTTGTTTATGCCGCTCCTCACACACCGCGGCCACGTATTACTTCCTTGATGGCGGGGAGCGACGATGCCGAAAACCTATAGCCGTCCTCTCTATTGAAATTAGATGAATTCTTAGAAATTTCAACCGCTTCTCGGACCTTTCTTCTATAAATGTTTGTTTCTTTAGCCAGTACACGTACGTTATTAAAATCGATGTCAGAGCCACAGTTCTCGTGATGTTCCGCTACTGCCGATTTTACACTTTGATTTAGCCGCATGTGCCGTTCGTGTTCCTTAATGCGTTCTTTAACAGATCTTCCCGTTTCGCCTATATACACTTAGCCGCAGCCACATGACACTTGATAGACGCCTGCATTGTGGAGGTAATCAGGTGCATCCGTTTTCCGTCAGAAGAAGTGTTTTATTTTGTTTAGACTAAAGAAATATGTCTGAATACCATTTTTCTTTAAAATTCTGCTTATGCGGTCAGTGACCCCGAAACGAACGGTAACCTGACGGAGTGAGAAGGCGGTTCCTCGTCATTCTTATTAGCGGTATAAATATTCTGCCTAACAGCCCTGTCGATTGAATAATGTTCTCTTTAAAAAATTCAACTCCGATTCCAAGTTGTCGTCATCGCTGATACGGAAGGCACGTGAAGACAGAGGGTTGAGTACTGCTTGCTTCTGGGCTGGATGGTGCGAAGTGGCATCTAAACACCTGTTTGTTTTAGTCGGCTTTCTGTACATTCTGTGACCTAGACTGTTATCAGATCTTCTGTATACCAACACATCTAGGAACGGGAGACCGACCTCACTCTCAACCTCCTAGGTGAATTTTATTTTGGGGTGAATTCCATTTAGGAAATTGTGGAACGCATGAAGTTCTTCTTCGCCGTGTGGCCATATAACAAATGTATCGTCCACGTAGCGGAGCCAGCAAGAAGGCTTCAAAGGAGCACTACTTAAGCCTGTTGCTCAAAATGTTCCATAAAAACTTCAGCTGCAACTGGTGAAATGGGTGAACCCATAGCAAAGCCGTCAGCCTGTTCATAGAATTCACCATTGTACTTAAAATAGCTCGAGCGAAGACATAATTCAATTAAGTCACAAACATCTGGAGCAACATTCTCTCTTATGATCTCCGTTGTATCTGATACTGGGAAGTTAGTAAATAACGATGTCACATCGAAGCTAGCAAGAATGTCACCCGCAGATATCCTCAGTGTGCGTATAATATCTAAAAAATGTTTCGAATCTTTTATAAAAGTATTTGTTTTACCAACGAGATGTCTAAGTTTGCCAGATAAATGACGTGCTAAAAAATAATTGTGCGAGTTAATCCCACTGACTATAGGCCTCAAAGGAACCGATTCTTTATGTATTTTCGGTAGTCCGTACATTCTGGATGAGACAGATATTCGAGGTGTTAGATTCTTTGTAATAGAGCTGTCCAGTATGGAGTCTGATACCAGGTTTTTCACTTTCCGAACGATTCTGTTCGTCGGATCGCTTTTTAACTTTGATACACAGGATCAGCTAGTAGTTTTTCCATCTTCCTGTGACAATCCACAGCGTCCAAGACAACAGTAGCATTCCCCTTATCCGATTTTGTTAAAACGATGCTTTCGTTTCTCATGAGTTCAATAAGAGATTTCCTTTCCTGCGCCGATATATTGCTTTTCGGAGGTTTCGATTTCCGTAGAACTCTCGACACGTCTTGTCTTACTTCTTCGGCCTGCACCTTCGGAAAACGAAACGAGGATGCTTCGACGGCACTTACGATTTCTTCAACAGGTATTCTCTTCGGTGTAGCTGCGAAATTCAGACCTTTGCCCAGAACTGAAACAGCTGCTTCATCGAGTACTTCTGACGAGAGATTCACCACTACTCGCTTCGGATCCACAGTAGCGACTTCCTTCTTAAGTCTAACCGTTAACTTCTCGAATTTCTCTTTTTGTTTCGAAGCACTAAAATAAACAACTAGCAGGCGTTTCAACCAATAACCATTCTCCAGCATAAGTGTGGAACAGTGCCTTTCTATCCAATGACGACGACCACCAATGGTATCCACAGGAGATGAGCTACCAACGCCCCTTCTTTTGTATTAGACTATGACTACGGCCCACCAATGGTAGCCACACGTGTTTTAACCAATACTATCACTTCTCCAGCACGAACGCCAGAAAATTCCCCCTTTATAAGCGGACGCGACACTCGTCTCAGACAGTGTTCTACCAGTAGTGGACACCAAAAGATCCTGAGGAAGATCCCTGCAGAGAGGGCGAAACGTCGAACATTTTAAAAGAAACATGACGCGGCCTAATAACCCAGAAGATTTTAACTTCAGTGACAACGGCCACGAAAGCCTGCAGACTTATATAACTATGGACAAATTAGAACAGTTGTATATAGAAGAAAATAATTGAACAATAAACTTTGGTGACGTATTCCAAAGAGGTGGCTGAACAAAAAATATTTCCTTTAATAATTCTTAAATTACAAACAGATAAGTTAAAATAATTATATTAAGCAGATGAGTGAAGCACCTGTGATTACTATCCATGTTCAGAAGCAGAAAACAAATAAATAATTATATGTACATTTCGATATCCACACAGCCTTAGTGATAGCTCTACACCTTGTAGGCGATGCAGTTCCTTACGTCACCTTCTCTCATGATAGTGCGTTTTTCTCAGAAATGAGCAAGGTACTTCACATACTTAGTACTACACGCACTTCACCGTAAGTAACAAGGAACGAAGCGTCTGTAAACACGAAGTCTTTATGCCATGATTTTCACGCAAAACCGTCTGTGTTTGCTTGTCGTTAATACTACACGTCCAGATAGTGGACGCCTTCATTTGAATATGTTTATTTTTACAGCTCCGTGAATGAGCCTAAATCCTGACACTTCAGCATGTCACACAACTGCTGTAATAAGATATTAAAATATCTTTTAATGCCATTTATTTATTTGTTCCACGTTAACTAGTATTAGTCAACAGGATACAAAACTTTCTTTCATTTTTTATTATATTATGAAACATATTTTGGATTAAATAGCACGATGCTACAATTAAAAATGAAGCCTAATACTAGTATTGCTTCTGCTCATACTTCCGCTATCACCATTACTGTTCTCGACCTTTACTGTTTCTACAAATACACTGTTGGCGCGTGAAATTGCGAAACCATGAAGGCGACATGCAACAAATGTCAAACTCGCATGAAGTGGACAAAATGTTTGGAAATGCAGATGATTAGGATTTCAACGCAGCTGTGTAATGTTGGGAGGGCTAACCGCATCTGCAATATATGTGTACAGAAAAATTACGCGGAGGATCCGTCATTCAGGAATGGCATTTGAGAGTCGTTTATTTGTGAGAAAATTGTATTACACTTCGCGTAAGAAGGAGAAGTGTCTAACAGTACGCCTTGGAATTCGACGCAGTTTCTTTGTATTTCTGCAATATCGGTGCTCAAGTAGGTGTGGGTCATATGATTCTCTTGTGAATATGGAAACTGCGGTCCAGGTGAGGCAGCTCAACAACATGTAGTATCTCAACAGTCCTACACATTGTACGGTACATAAAGAAAAGTGGCTTCTGCTCATCTTTCAAGTCATCTTTGAAACCAAGATCAGCACACGCTGTTACGGCTAGTACACTTTTCTAGGTTTCTTATACACTCACTATAACGGTGTTGCTACTTTACTGAACGAAAAGAATTCCCCTTGGAGATTATAGAGATAAGAGATATGAGAGGGACTTGCAGGAAGAATTGTAGATATCCCAGAGACGACACTAATGAATTAGAATGCAAAAAAGAATCTAAAACTCAGTTAGATCTTTAGTTTCATAAAATTCAACACATCTGCAGTGTCAAAGACAATGACTGTGTTGAGTTTCATTACTGCTGTTACAAGTACTATTTTAATGTGGCTCTAGGAAAGGATAGATTTGTAATTAACTAGTTTAATTGATGTACATTGGAAGTATGCATTTGTTAACAGGAAACACAATGGATTAAAATCACGGCCTTACTTTTCCACGTTTGCAAATTGAAATTACTTCCAAACATAAAACTGCCGCGTTCGTTTGGTCGTCTTTCTTGCCTCGCATTATGTTTGACATAAATTTAAAAGCATTCCTAACAGTGTGCGACAAATGTGTGCAAGCTATTCAGGTACATCATGCTATTATTAACTTAACCGTTTTTGTATCTTTAGTACATAGTGTCTCATAACGAACGAAGTATCCTAACAAGTTTTTTGTGGTGGCCGTAATTTCTATAATTTTTCATCAACGTAAAACACATTTTTCTTCCGGGTACGCCTTCATGATTTCCACATCACTTTTGTATCACTTTTCTCTTTCTTGTTTGTTAGATAGATGCTTGAAGTGCAATGTCATACCTAGCCACAAAGATCTTTTCAAGGGCTGGAAGAATATCAGATCCTCGGCAGCAGATGTCTATATTTTAATGGACGCCAACGATAGTGGTATCTTATAATGGTGGAGCAGTCATAAAAGAAATGTACCAATGCTGGCTACAGTCGCAAGACGTATTTTAAGTACGCCAGCCACAAACGCACCTAGCGAACAGTGCTTTAGTGATGCTTACATATAATTAACATATCGCCTCAGCCAATTAAATCCAGAACGCATCAGCCATATACTGCTGATCAACAGTAACTATAAACAGTCGTCTTCTGTAGTTCAAGGATGGCGTTCTTTTTTTAAATATGTATGGAGTTCTCTATGAATGAGAGTCAGAATAAATCGACTCTTTGGAAATGAGGGAAACGAGTCTTTCTTTTCGTGTGATTGTACCGAAATATTTATTTTTCCACGGGCTCTATTAATTTGAGTGTGATATAATATATGGAGAGAAAACATAAGATAGAGAGAGAGAGAGAGAGGGGAGGGGGGGAGAGAGAAGAGAGAGACGTTGAAATTGTGCACTACGGTGGGCCGAGGTGAGGCGGGAGGTCAGCCAAGACCGGCTATGCTCGGTTTCTCGCATATTCCGATTCAGTACATCAGAAATGGAGCGAGAATGTGACCGAGCAGAATCATGAAGAGCCGGATACGAGCAGCTCGGTCCCCCATGTTAACCGGTCAAACATACAGCACTGCAGCTCTGTAGTTCGTAAACCATTCAAGCTTACACATGTTGCATTTGCTGACGATCTGATTTTTAGCTGTCACCATGCCCTGACCCGTGCTTTATTGGCAAATTTTTTACATTTTCTTTATTGGTCAGTTAGTTTCAATACGCCTTGTATTATTCAAGGATTTGTACCTGTCTTGAATTTTACCTATTTCATCCTATGCTATCTTCATAACGTCATGTCACAAAGTTACACATTCGTCTTGTATTGTCCTCCTTTCATCTGCTTCAGTCAACATTGCCTAATGGAGCCTCTGAAACTCTCAACAACTTTTTCTTTCTTTCAGTTTACACTGACCCGATTTCCTTAATTACCTACTATTCTCCAATTTCTCATCTCCTGATACATTCTTTCGATTTCTTCATCATCTTCAGAGGTAGTATGCGTACTACTGTGGTGAATGTCAGCTTCATGTCTATTACAATGTATTCGGGGTACCATTCATAGTCCCCTACTCACATTCCTTTCTCTTATTCATTACTATCCTGTCTCAATTTTCATGTATAGCCATTGCCCCTACAACTACTGAAAGACTGCTGCCTCTCCTCAACAACCCTATGTTTATCTGCCCTTTCTACAGATACCCCTTCGTTGTGGTTGGCCCTTTCTACACCACTGAGGCACGCGAACCACGCAACCTCGGCAAGGTATATGGGAAATGCTGGAAATTTGCGTTCCTATGGGACCAAACTGCTGAGGTCATCGGCCCCTAGGCTTACACTCTACTTAATCTAACTTTAACTTACGCTAAAGACAACACCCACACCCATGCTCGAGGAAGGACTCGAACATCCGACGAGGGGAGCCGCTCTAACCGTGGGAAGACACCCAAGACCGCGCGGCTACACCGCGCTGCAGGTATATGGACCACAAAAGCAGGTACCAAGTTGGCGAAGATCAGGGAATTGGTCTTGTACAATGGCCTTATGAGAACAAGTAATATCCACTCGCAAGATCGAATTCAGTCCACGATGAACGATGGAGAGTAATTAATAATAAGCTGATGAATAGGGGCAGGAAAAATTCGTTTAAACGATAACGCGACGAATAACGTGACTTTGACGGTTTTTAAGGAAGAAACACGCATTCAGCAGTTTTTTAGGAAATAACTCGAATTCGATGGTTTTTAAGGAAGTAACGCAAAATCAGCGGTTTTCAATAAAATTTCTCTGTGTCCTCGTAAGAAGAGTCGTAAATCCAGTGATGTCAGTGACATATTTAATGTTGAAATGTTCCATGTACAACTGTCGTACTACTGTTTCCAGTCGTGACGTCACCAGTGGCCTTTCGACTATCGACTTTTGCGAGCGCCTATGAACGACCAGTGTGCGAATTTCGATTATTTCTTTCTTTTGTAGTGTATCTGCCACAGTACACCGTTTTAAAGCAGTGGCCAATGAAAATCTATCACAAACACATCACCTTGCTCATTAAAGGCGGTTAATAACGCAGCAACGATATAAGGCTTGAAGAAATGTGATCATTGAGACCTGAGACAAAAGCCGAATGAGTAAGCCATAACGTAACGGGTAGCTTTGTGGTTTACGATACGAATGGATATAGGTTTGTGTCCCACTGTATGCTAATATATATATTTTTCCATCATAGCATTGTCAACACAGTCTGGGTCTTTAATTATGAATGTAATGCAAGTATTTAGAAGGAGGTGGGCGCGAACACTGCCAACAACGTCATCAATCATTGAGCTTACGATTCTACCACTTTCTACAGTAAAAGTAAATGAAAAAATCAGAAAGTGTAATACAAGCATGTTCTGTAATAAGTGATGTTAATATTTCCGTCTGATCGAAGAATCAAATAAATATTTAAGTATTAATTTCGAATATGTGATGAGTTGCGAATGGTTTGCTAGGCAGGTATCTTACGGGACAGCATTAATTTCTGCGACGGAAACGAGCAGCCATAAAATTCATCTTTTTGGATTTCCAGCACGCTGGATTAATAACAGTACAGCAACTTGAGTTAACCGGTTTGATGTAGAAAACAGCCAAAGTTGCAACATTCAGTTATTATTGTTTAACTGATGACAGTTTTCAAGTATCAGAACCCATTTTCAAATCATCCAAACAAATTAAAAGGTGTAATCCGTGATGGCACGCAAACCACGTTAATATTGTAGATGCTTGTGTTTAAGCCTTCAGTCAGGTTTACAGAGACCATTCACTGCAGGACAACTGTTTTGAATATGCTCGCTGCCAACCCTTGCGAATAATCAGTATTGTGTGCAATACCATTAGCATTGTGGTATTCAAGGCTGAGTACATACTTTTCCGTTTGTATTAACTTACGAATATTGTAATTAACACCGAAATGATCGTTTTCAAACTTCGTTGAAATAAGTTTCGTTTAAGCAGTTACCACGCAGCTTTCCACGCATCCGCAGCGCTGAAAACGCATATCATTTAGTAATCACGATAGCGTTACGGAGATGATAAATAAACTCGAGTGGAAGACTCTGCAAGAGAGACGCTCAGTAGCTCCGTACGGGATTTTGTTGAAGTTTCGAGAAGATATCTTCAGTATATTGGTTCAAATGGCTCTGAGCACTATGGGACTCAACTGCTGTGGTCATAAGTCCCCTAGAACTTAGAACTACTTAAACCTAACTAACCTAAGGACATCACACACATCCACGCCCGAGGCAGGATTCGAACCTGCGACCGTAGCCGTCGTGCGGTTCCAGACTGTAGCGCCTTTAACCGCTCGGCCACTACGGCCGGCTTTCAGTATATTGCTCCCTTCTATGTATATCTCGCGAAGACACCATAAAGATAAAATCAGAGAGATTCGAGCCCACACAGAAGCATACCGACAATCTTTGTTTCCACGAACAATACGAGACTGGAATAGAAGGGAGAACCGATAGAGGTATTCAAGGTACGCTTCGCACACACCGTCAGGTGGCTTGCGGAATATGGATGTAAATGTTGATGTAGGTATAAGCAGCGCCTACTCCCGCTTCTGGTTACTTCGAGTGTGGCGGTTTGGTGTACAACCAGTAAGAGAAAGTAGCCAGAATCTACCCCGAAACATTTTTCTGACGCTGCCAAGCTGCCAGATTCGCTCATGCACATAGCTGTCTGAATTAGAGTTGGGGCACACTTCGCTTGACTCGTGTTTTGTTTGTAGTGCGTTTTTCAATCGTTTCGAAGGTATTGCAGTTCTCTTGTCGGATACTGATTTTTATCATCTGCTGGTTTTTAAAATTGTTTCCTTATTCTAGAGTCGGCGACGAACACGTATGTTCTGTGAAAATCCCTAAGCCTGCAGTAACCGCTGACGAACGGGTGCGAGAATTTTAAATCGATGGTTTATATGCTCCCGATATGTTAACAGTATTTTGCAAATTCTGCAATATTATAGTTTCGTGGGAGCGTAAAGATTCTATAGTGAAACGTGTGTAGACAGAAAAACATAAGGACAACAAGTTGAAGCAGACCAGTTTCCCAATAAAGCAGTAGTCTACAATTAGCAGCAGCTTTGGATCTGCAAAAAGGAAGAAGAGCCATTGTGAATATCTGGCCCAAAGGACTGTAGAAACATTTTTGAGGGCCAACATTCTACCCCACAAACTGCAGAACGGTGGATGAACGAGTTCACTGAAGGTCAGCAGTGGTGTTACTTTTTTTATTTATTATGTGGCTACAGCCTGCCTCAGAATTATTTTGGTATATCTTCACTTTACGTGTACTCTCGATCGGTTCACAACTGCACAGTCTCTACGTTTCATATTTGATAAAACTATAGGGAGGACCAGGGCAATTAGAATAGAAATAAAATACTTGCAAAGCTTCAAAAGAAAGCAACCTAGATATTTTAGTTAAAATTTATATTAATGCTTAGACTTCCCTAATTTTCTCATCTTTGTATCTTGTGTCAGGAGCAAACATTTATTAATTAAAAAAATAATAATGTTAAGTCTGTAACTGTATGTTCCAAGTTCCACATCTGTGGGTACTGGAACAACGTGTCCAACTCCTTCGTACTTATAATGAATGTATGTATTGTAGGGCTGTTAGGGACGTACCGGACGTCAGTACTACATAGCATGAAATATTCACCAAAATCTAATTAGTGAATCTTAAATAATGGTATTAATTTAGCCATAAAAGTTGACTGTTACAAATCTACCACAAATTCTTGGTGCCTTTAACTTGCTTGGTTTACTGTTTGTAGGCCATTGTTCTAATAATCTAATAACCCAGTATTCCAATTACCCCAGTCACCCCCCTCCCCCCCCCCCCCCAACCTATTTTGCTCTTGTACAATATCATATTATTTTGAAAGATCAAATACCTAACATACTATTCTTTTTAGGTGCTGGTAACAATCCATGTGTTAAAACAATGAGAGAGACTATTGTGCCTTCGATTCAACAGCAAAGGGAAACAGAGTCTAGTACCTTCCGCCGCGGAAGTCGAACACGCAGCAAAACATCCATCTCCTACCTGCCAACCCCAACCCCCGCATCGCCTACCAACCCTCACCGCCGTGATCACTCGGCTCAGTCCGTCGATCATGGAGGAGGAGGGGTTGGCGGAGCTCAAGGCGCATTTCCACACTGGAGGTGCAGGTGGTCGGCGCATTTTCAACTCAGCCGGCCCCATTCGCCTTATGTGGGTTTTCTCCAAGGATGCCCCCTCCATTGACCATCTCCTGAAGGAGGGTGCCCTCCTCTTCAACCAGCGCTATAAGGTCGACCCCTCTCGTTCCCCTCCTCAATCCCTCTGCCACAAGAGGTGTCTGCACTATAACGCACACCCAACAGCTGAGTGCCGCGAGGCCCCCACCTGCCCGCATTGTAGGCAAGCGCACTTCCTCCGGCAGTGCCCTAACCTTCAATCCCCTCCCTCCTGCAATACCTGCAATCTCCCCCATCCCACCTACTCCCAAAAGTGTAAAGCTCGACCCCCTCTGACAACTCCTGAACTCACCGTCCCTGTCCATCCTCTGGACGCCCCCACCCCTCCTGGCAATTCTCTTCGTCCCCCCCCCCCCCCCCACCGCTGAGGATATCATCAGGTTCCTCACCATTGTCCTACAAAGTCCACATTTTCCAGCGCCCTCACACCCTCCAACAGGTCTCCCTCGCCGCCCATTCCATTTTCCACTTAAAAATGTATGCCACCTACTCCAACAACCAGGCCCATTTCACCTTCTCCTGTCTTGACACCCTTGTCTAATTTCCTGTCATGGCGCAACAGCACCGTATACTTTTCAACAACATCCGCTCCCTTCCTGCCAACAAGAACCTCTTCCTGCACACCCTTGCCACCCACCGCGTGGATGCCTTCCTCCTCAATGAAACCTTCCTCCAACCCCACCACAATGTCCACACTTCACCCTACCTCCTTCACCGCTCTGGTAATCCCCTCCCGATTGAGCGTGGTGGAGATGCCATTGGTCACCACCATCAGATCCCCGTTTGGCTCCAACCTCTCCCTCCTGACCCCACACCTGGAGGTGTTCTTGACCGAACACCTGATCCTTAGTCTCTTCTTCCCCGGCCTTACCGTTACCTGCGCCACCAACTATGTCCACCCTAACGCCCCTATTCCCTTCGAATTCCTCTCCCACATTGACCATACCTTCTCCTTCTACATGATCGCCACCGACCTCAACATCCATAGTCGTTCCACCGCACAGTTACGGCGGTGGCATCGGTCCCTCTCCTCCCTTCAAGGCGACCTCATCCCCATCCCCCAGCACACCCATCCCAAATTCAATTCCACTCCTGATGTTATCCTTTCCTCCCCCAACCTCCTTGGCCGCATAATGGTGGATGTCCTGGAGCCTATTGGTAGCGACCATTTCCCTGTTCTCCTCACTGTTTCCGATGGTCGTCACCCCTGCCCCGACCCTCGTAATGACCCTCCCCCTAAGTATGTCCATGACTATTCCTGTGCCAACTGGAATGCCTACTGGGATACCCTCTCCACCCAGGTCGATAGCCACGCATTCACCTACTACCACCCTGACGATGTAACCCATGCCGCCTCCTATCTCCAGCAGACCTTGTCTGAGGCCATGGAGGCCCACGTCTCTACTGTCGCCATCCACCCTCACTGTCCTACCTTACCCCCACAGGCCGTCCTCCTCCTCCGTGAATCCCGCCGTCTCTACCGTGCCTTTCTCCACACGTGTGACCCGGACACACTACAATGCCACCGGCAACTCCAGCGACACATTCGTAATTTGCTTGCAGCTAAGAAATGCCAGGACTGTTGACAGACATGCACCCATTTAAATGCTACCCTACCTATCAACTCGTCCAAGTTCTGGTCAGCCGTCCGTCGCCTTACTGGAACTAAACCCTCCCCCTACTATCCTCTTCTCCATGATGATCACCCCTTCCCTGACACCCTTAGCAAGGCCAATCACTTTGCCTCCTACCTCTCCGATGTGTTTTCCATCCCTGATGATCCCCAGTTCGATTACTCCCTCTTCCCAGTTGTCCGTGATCAAACTGACACCTCTGTCCCTCCCTTCGCACCTGGTTTCCAGTACTTGGACAACATTGCACACACGGAACTCTATGCCCCTATCACTACAGGATCTCATTGCTACAATCCGCACAAAACGCAATACCGCTCCTGGTCACAATCGCGTCACCTACCATCACCTTCATGAAACTGCTGTCTCTTTCCTCTCCACTCTGGCCAGGCTCTACAATGTAGTCCTGTCCACCGGTTACTACCCCGACCTGTGGAAAACCTCCTGTATCCTGATGTCCCTTAAATCTGGCAAACCGCCATCCCCCGTCTCCTCCTACCATCCCATCAGCCTTATCTCGGTCTTCAGCAAGGTCCTGGAATCCATCCTCACCCGACGCATTATAACACTCCTCTCTGCTACTGCTCTACCCTAACCTCAAAACTGGAGGCAGTTTGCAAAATAAAATTATTTTGTTATAGCAGTTATGGTATAAAGCAACAGAGCAGTGTTACCCTCTGAGAGGAATTTTGTTAAGTTGACCGTATTGTTCCTAATGGAAGTGGCTTATCGGAAATGAAAGTCAGAATTACGTTAATATTGGAATAGTGACAAACAAAATTTTGCCTAGCTATACTGTTTATAGAATAAGGGAAACGGTCGCCAGCCTAATTAGGCAAGAGAAAGATTAACATTCTCGTTTATGAAAGTAGGTGTAAGTAACTATAATGGACAACACAACAGACACAACCTAGACTTAGCAACACGCGAGTGCAATGAACTCTAACACACATATGTTTTAAGATTGAAGCTAACAGTTAGAGCAGCAGGAACTATTTTCAAAATTATAACAGGTACAGAAAAACACTATCACTTTCAGGGTTTACACAAACTGAGTGGTCTTTATACTGTTAATATGCACACAAGAGAGACAAACACTTGGCATACATGAGAATGTAACGTTTCACAACTGCAGCTTTCTCACTTTTAATACAACGAAACACAATGTTGACAAAATTGCAAGGAACTGACTCTCCTTTTTAGAATTTACTACAGACAACAACGTGATCATTTACTTTATAAGACTCAGCCTAAAGTTTGAAGTTGGTAACAGCACTTTAAATAACAGTTTCAATAGGAAAATTATTATTGGACAAATAACATTTGCTTTAACTCACTCTGTTACCACATTAGCTTTAACTATTTTTCTAATAAATTCAAGAGGCATTATTTAACAAAGCTCTAGGCTTCAACGTACTTTCAGTAAGGGCACTCGGTAATCACTTTACTTCAAACGGAGAGGACCCTGAGAGGTGTTAAGATGAGGAGTAAAATCAAGGTAGGTAAATAAATTCCGATATGAATTACCTTATATTTCAGCACACTAACACATCCATTAGGCTGATCCTTCACTGTACATCAATATAGTATTACGTTACAGTGATGGCGCAATGTGGTGGCAACTGCATGTTGGTAGGTGGAATTACAGGTAGAATTGCCGGACTTTATCGTATCTTCATGGCGATGATTCATACAAATTCCAGAATAGATCCAGCTATTTATCCACCCATCCGAGGCATTGGAAAGAAGCAGTAAAAGCCTCTCTCTGAATCAGCATGATATGCACCTTTACATTGACAGTGCACAGACTGGTAGCTCCTTTCCGTCTGGTAGTTCGCCTCCGACTCGTAGCTCGTCTCCGACTGACTATCAGTTCCACCTTTTCCACCTATGCCAACCACAATTTGCGCGTGCTACGCATTTCCGTTCCAGAGGGGAACCACTACACCATTTACATACAAACTAACTAAGAACCCTAAGTGAGGATCAGCAATTTACATAACAGCAAACAAATGTATTAAATAAAACAGAACATTTTCACATATTGACACTTCTACAAAAAATTATTCACACAAAATTACAATTACATACAATAAGTTCTGTTCCCTCCAAATGGGACAAAGAATACAAATTGCAGATACACTACTTTGCATAGAATCAAATCACGACATCAAAGGTTTGACAAAGAAAAGAATACACAATTTTATGCTATCGATTTGAACACATTCACAGGCGATCAACAATGTAACATTAAATAAAGCAAAATGAAGCCATACAGCATAAGAGCTGTGGTGTTACACATGCCCCATGTTTCGTTGAAGTTTCCCATCAGGGATACTTCAAGGAAACATCCATAACACCTAAGTGGTGCTGGCTGCAAAAAAAAATTTATTCCATCCAACTTCAGTTGGGAGAAAAAAAACACACACACACATTACAAATATACAGTATATACACTAAGAAATTGCATGTATTTCTTCCAAAATATTTTCAAAGTAAAATATCTAAAGCAATTTTCAATTTCACACTGGTTTAAGGAAACTAATTTTGCACCATTACACAAGATATCTTTAAGCATGTTCTTTTCATACACACACAGTTCAATTAATAGGCAATCAGTACACAAACTCATCTACATATAATTAGAATAGGAAAAGCCTTTAAATAATAGGAAAAAAAATTTAAACACATATACAATAACACAGGACATTCTAAGTTAGCAAAACAGAATTTTGTCTCTCAATAATTATAGAGGAATGTAAAATTTCACAGACACACAAGCATATTAATGATCACAGTATATTTTACAAGCTTCAGCAATTAATGAAATATTGAAAATTTCAGTTTGCATCCGGATATGCACAATTATTTATACAAACAACTATGAGAAACCTTTTCCAACTGACTCCTTAAATACCAAAGTAACTTTGCAAGGTTGTTTCAAAATAATTAACTTTAAAGCTGCTCTTCATTAATAGCAGTCCAAAATATTTGTTACACATAAACACACTAACATATTCAGAGCCTATCTTTAGTCATCACTGCTGTGTTTCAAAACAAGGCAGTCCGAAACTTTACGTTATTTCAAAATACCTAGTATCAAAAACATCTACATCCATTTAAATAAGATTCCTTATACATTTTATAATAACTTTTCACTGACTTCAATAAGAATAGTCAGTTTATAACATATTGCTCAAAAAAACCTAACTTAATTCACTGCTTGCCTCAGCACTAGCAGTCCATGTTTCACATTCTACCCATTATTGGTTTAGCAGTCTTTTTACATACACATTTAGACACAAAAACACAATTTAGATTAAGAATACACAAAAAACACATTTTTAAATTGACACACTGCCCCATCCTCTAGGTTTGGCAGTTCATGACCACTTATCAGCTCCTTGCCCCACAATGGCAAGTCCTTTGGTTACTGCTCACATCATATATTTTGTAGTCCTTAGCATCAGGACCACAGCATTTTTATTATTTTGTCTTGTCTTACTGCCCATCAACATATTTTTGAGCAGTTTATTGTCATCATTTCCAGGTTTTTTATCATTCTGACACACTTTTGGTAAAATTTGCATTAGTGGTATAAAACATGAAACCTGTAACTTTGAAACAGCAATTAGACACTGGTAACAAAACCATTTCTTTTCAAATGACACAATCAGGTAACATATACATTAATCGAGAAAGAATTAAATGTCATATTCAGGATCAAGTTAGGATAAAGTATTTCTTACTACTCCTTTATCATTGCTTTTCCACACACAGTTATGTCATTACATACATCAAGATCAGGACAATAATTTCATATCCTATTGCAAGTGATTTCTGCCAACTCTTTTGCTGGCACTAGACACATACCTCACATCTACTTTACACATACCTTAGCCAGGTTCATCTCCTCAGTTTTAAACACATATACAATTTTTCAACACCATATTTACCCCTTTCTTTTTCAAAAACATTTACATTTAATTATATTATGGCATTCATTTACCTTTTCTTTTCCATATTCTTACCTTTTCTCATCCATATTTCTCTTTCCAATTACTTTTTAATTTCATTTTTCCTTTACAGTACCCACTATATTTTCATTATTCTTTGCCATTTTCTAGTGTACCCATATTATTTTTCCATTTACTTGTCCACAAACAATACACAATATCTTACATCATTGCCACACTATTCAATACACTCTGATAGAGAAGAAGGAAAGAAGATAGTAAAAGTTCTGAATGATGAAGAGGAAGGTTGGCAGCACGAAAAGAAATGGAAGTAGTGCTAGCAACGACTCGGGTCCCTGGTGCTCGTCAGGCACCTGACAATGCAAAGAGTGCATTGCCCCCTGAGGGTCCTACATTTCATTTATCATTGGTTTCTGTGGACATACAACTTCAGGTCAACTATATTTCTAACTCCTAAAGGTTTCCTTGACCTAGGGTACACAAGAAAGTAAGCATTTGCATGTGGAGTTCCTTGCACTTCAAAAGGCCCATTGTAAATGTATTTGAATTTAGAAATTTCATTATTAATTTCGCTAGATTTTTCATGGGTTTTCACTAAAACATAATCTCCAAGCTTAAATTTAGTTGTTTTTAGGTTATTATCATGCCTTTTAGATCTAGCGGCCGCTTTCTCTTTCATTCTTTTCTTAACTAACTCTTTTTTCTCATGCAGATTAATTCCTACAATAGGTGGAAATTGCAATATTTCTTCAATAATACTTTTACTTTTACGGTCCAACAGAATTTCTTCAGGGGTAAAACCGGTGGTTTCATGGTATAAGGTGTTCATGGTTTTTTCAAAGTCATTTACAAATCTGCCCCAAGCCTTATGGTTATGGTGACAGTAGGTTCTACCTAACCTTCCTAATTCACGCATATATCTTTCGACAGGGTTACTAGCTGGGTGGTAAGCTGAAATATATTTAACTTGAACATCATGTTGCTTCATGCCTTCCTTCCAAATTTTTGAGATAAACTGTGGCCCATTATCAGACAAAACTGCTTTAGGTTTACCAATGGTGTTAAAATACTCAGTCATCTTGCTAAAGACTGCTTTAGCAGTGGCTTTCCTAATTGGGTATAATTTAATAAATTTGGAGAATACTTCCAACACTACAACAATGTAAGACCAATTACCTGAGGGTTTTGGTAAAGGACGATACAAATCCACTGACAGTAATTCTAATGTGTCCTCTGGTATTGTATTCTGCATGAAACCTTGATTTATTTTATTTGTTACTTTTGCCCTCTGACATACATCACAAGATCTTATTCTTTCAGTAATTTTCTTAATAGCACCTACATTAATTGCAATGACATCAGTTAACTTTTCAATACACTTCTTGGGACCACAATGCCCTAAGGCAAGATGAAAGTAATCAATCACTTCAGTTTCAAATTGCCTAGGCCAACACACCTTCCATTCTTCAGTGCTGGTATTCTTTCTCCTATATAAAATTCCATTAAATATTTTATAAAATCTGCAGATTTGTGGGTAATTAGGATTACTAAAATTAACCTTCACTGACTTCCATATTTCATCCTCATTCTGATGGAACCTCATACTTTTACAAATTTGCTCTATTCTTTTCCTACCTGGCACCTCCTTAATATATCTTATATGAAATTTGCCTTCTTCATTACATTCCCTTGGTAAGCTGTTCATACCCTCAGGCAATCGTGATAAAGCGTCAGCTACATAATTGTCACTACCTTTAATATATAATATCTCATAATCAAACTGTTGTAAGTACAGGGCCCATCGACTCAATCTGCCAGTAAACAGTCGACAGTTTTTTAAAAAGGTTAATGCCTTGTGGTCTGTATGAATTATAGTTTTATGTCCCCATAAATAATTCCTAAATTTCTTTAATCCCCAAATGATTGCTAAGGCCTCTTTCTCTGAAATAGTATAGTTTTTCTCATATTTAGTTAAAGTCCTACTAGCAAAAGCAATGGTATTATGTTTTGTTTCCCCAAATTCTGTGTTTTCCTGAAATATTTCAACACCAATACCATAAGCACTACTGTCTGTAATCATGTGGAATGGCTTACTTAAAACTGGGTGATGTAAAATGTTTTCCCTTACTAACTCAGTTTTCAAATTTTCAAAATCCTTCTGACATTCAGATGTCCAAATATATACACTATTTTTCTTTAACAAGCTATTCAAATGTGGGCTGTTGAAAGCTTGCCCCTTCACAAATTTGCGGTAAAACCCACAAAGACCTAAAAACGCTTTCAACTGTTTCCTGTTCTTTGGAGGAGGGCACTTTTCAATAGCATTTAGCTTTTCTGGGTCCTTGCCAATCCCAGATGTGGTTATTATGTGTCCTAAAAACTTAATTTCTTGTCTCACAAATTCACACTTTTTTAACTTTAAAGTCATGCCCCCTGCTTGAAGAGCAATAAGGGTTTTGTTTAATAGGTCACAATGCTCCTCCCAGTTATCAGTAGCAATCAATAGGTCATCTACATATACAGTCAATCTGGCACAAAGTTCTTTTCCTAATACAGAATCCAAAGCCCTAATGAAAACAGAAACAGAAGTATTCAAACCAAACGGTACAACTTTGTATTGGTAACATTTTCCTGCAAACAAGAAAGCTGTATATTTTCTAGAATCTTTGTGTAATGGGATCTGCCAATATCCAGCAGTAAGGTCTAAACTGGTTAGATATTTTACATTATGGAACTTTTGTAATAAATCATCTAAATTTTCTGGCCTGTCTACTTCTCTCCTGACAATTTTATTTAATGTCCGTGCATCAATGACTACTCTTACACCTCCATCCTTTTTATTGACTATAATAAGTGGACTATTGTATTCACTATTGCTTCTTTCTATTACCCCCCATTCCAACATTTTATCAATCTCAGCTTGTACTGCTTCTTTCTTAGCTATAGGTATTGGATATGGTCTGACAAAGAATGGTTCATGTTCCAGGATATCCATACGGTATTCAAAGTTGTTTACGACACCTGGTTTATCAGAGAACACTTTCTTATTACTATTCAAGATATCAAATAAATCATATTTCTGTTCACATGATATTTCTTGAATAACATCAATAATTTCCCTAAAACTGTCAGTTTTTTGATCATCCTGCAATAGACCTTTCACATGGTATATTTCATATAGTTGGGACAAACCATCATTTTCAGATTCTATTTTTAACAAAATGGGTTCTACATTCACAGCTTGGACCTGGTTGTCACCTTCAAATTTAATTTCTATTGTTTCGGTTTTCCTATTAATCTTAACAGTTCCATTACCACAATCTAAAATTACTTTTTCCTTGTCTAGCCAATCAATACCTAGAATCATTTCAGCACTTAGTTCAGGGACCACTAAAAAATCATGTTCAAATTTTTGGCTTCCTATTTCAAAGTCCATCAATACTTGTTTTTGAATGGGCTTGCTGGACCTGCCAGTAGCTCCTATAATTTTCACTCCACTAACAGACATTATTACTAACCCTGGCTTACATGAAATATGATCAAAGAATGATTCTGATATGGCACTGATTTGGGATCCTGTGTCTAAAAGTACTTGCAGCTCAGTGTTACAAACATTTACAGGTATTATAGTTTGTTTAATAATTCTCTGTTCCGTTTTCTCCTGTTCTTCCCATAACAAATCCTGCTCAACCATAATGTCTTTCCAGGAAATATTACCTACTGATTTCAGCTGTGTATCAGGTGGCTTTTTGGGTTTGTGGACCTCTACATCTTTACAGATCTTTAACAGTTCACGTTCTACTATATTTATCTTTGAATATTCTTTAGGTTTCTGTAAATCTATTTCTGTCATTACATTAAGTAAAGCCTGCCCTAATATAGTGTCATCCGGCGGCTCTTTCGGTTTTGTTTCAGTTACGCATTCCGGATTTTGTTTCGAAAAGATGTCGTCAATTTTTTCGTAACCTCTTTCTGTAAAGGTATAAGTATGTTTGTCTACCTCCGAAAACTCATCTGTATCGGAATCTGTCGTCTCTCCTTCGTCTGAGCTATCACTAGGTTCTATTTCGTTATCAGATTCGAGCAGTAAGGCAACTTTTAAACAGTGAGGCAGATTATCACTAGATGTTTCAGCCACTTCGTTTTTTAACTCATTTTCTACACAATGCACATCGTTTGGACAGTCAGACACTTCTGTTTTATCACTTTGAACGATTTCAGCCTTAACTTCATACTTAGTATAATCGTCATGTACTTCGATAACTTTCATTTCATTTTCTTCCATGCTGTCATTTTCAGGTAATCGTGCGAAATCCCTATCAGATCCTTCTGCATTAAAATCATTAAGCACCTTTCCATCAACAATAACTTCACCTGCACTGCTTATAATGTCATGTTTACTAACGTCCTCCTCTATATCACTTTCACCTATCATTAATTGTGCACACGTCTTTTGCGTGGCGTATTCTACCTTCCTCTCTTCTTTATTCATCATAACCTCCCCCACATCTACGTCTTTTACCTCATATACATTATTAACAATACCAATATTCTCTTTTTCACTCGCGTTTTCTATCTCCCTTTCATTCTTTAATGAAGTCTTTTCGCACGATTCCGATACTGAGTTATCTTTATCATATGACATATTAACTTTATTTTCATTTCTACATTCATCTACTACTGAAACCGGCCATCGGAAGTGTCCGATCCCGCCTCTTCTGTTTCTCTCTATGGCAGCCATCTTGTTCTGACGTCTGCCATTTGTGTGTGCTGCCGAATGCAATGTACGCTGCTCCAGCAACCGCTGGCCCGAGCACGAACGGTCACGTGACTTAGCACTGGAAACGCCACTATGTATCACTCCGCGCCCGTCTGCTATAGGTGCGTCCTTAACCTTTCTGCCCCGTAGTTTACATTTTCCCTTCTCGAATCTAATATTTGCCATCTTTTCTTTGGGCCCAAAACCGGTTTCCGCGTGAATCCGGCCCGTAACACACGCGGTTTTCAGTTTTCCATTTCTTCTCTATTTTGGAAATTCCGCGTCATGTATCCTCTACCGCGCGTAGTGTAATTTCCCCTGCCTCTCGCCCGACCTCTTTGAATCGTGTTTACACGATATCTATCGTTTTCAGGTCGTTCGTTTTGGTCATTGCTTTCGCGCGAATTATTGTTGTTATGATGGGGACGGGACTCGCGATTTCTTCGCCAGTGATCTTCATCCTCTACCCTTTCCAAGAACGCAGAAAAACTTCTATGTGTACTTCCAACATACCGTTTAGAATCCTCAGGCAGTTTCTGCCAAAGAACCCAAACGATCTCGGCTTCAGTCCTTCTAGCCTTCAAATGTATCAGTTTTCTGTACCATGATTCGCAAAATTCTTTCATGGTTTGCCTACCTCTGATATCATACACCCTGGCCATTAAAAACTCACGCCACAACTGGTCTTGTTTTTGTTCTGACCAGTACTCGTCAATAAACTTTTGCTTAAAATTTTCAAAAGACATCTGGTTTGTATCCAGATTCAACCCCCACCTTTTTGCTTCTCCCGTCAGTGCACTAATTACAACATTAATTTTTTCCTGGTCAGACAAATATTCAGGAAAATTTCTTTCGCAATTCTTTACAAAATCAAGGGGGTGCCAACCGTTATGTCTCTTTGCAGGGTCGAATTTTTCCTCGCCCTCTAATATTTTACTGAAAGGAATTTTTTCAGTAAAATGTGTAGGTCCTGATTGTATTTTTCTTTCCAAGTCATACACTTTGCCTTGGATTTGTGAAGTGTTATGTTCACACTTCTTTTCGCAACTAACAATCCGTTTAGTTAATTCTCTACTTGTTTCTGTTACAGATTGTTTGATCTGTGCAAATTCCACGTTACATTCTGTTTGTATTTCGGATTTAATACCGAATACCTTTTCGTCTACTTTAGTGATGACTAAGGGTTCTAGTTGATCTTGAATTTTAATTACTTCAGTATCAAATCTTTCGTTAATGTCATCAATTTGTCCCTGTATGTTGGCAATATTGCCATTGACGACAGCAATTTCGCTTTTGAGGTTTTTAATTTCATTACTCACAATGTCTACTTTTACATCAATCTTCTCAATCTGTTTACTAAGATTCTTGCCCTGCTCTTGCATTTGTTTACTAATATCACTACCTAGTGCTGCGTTTTGCGCTGCAATTTGTGCGTTAATATTGTCATTGATATTGTCATTTTGCGCTGCAATTTGTGCCTTAATATTGTCATTTTGCGCTGCAATTTGTGCCTTAATATTGTCATTTTGTGCAGACAGTATTTTAAGCAAGTCAGTCAGATTTAATGTCTTTTCACTTTTAGATTCTACTGCCTTTTCGTGTTCAGATCCTACACCCCTTTCTGGTTTTGGTGATTCAAACATATCCCTCGATTCATCAGCATAGCCACTTTCTTCGACAACATCGCCTACATTGTCTTGCTTAGTACGCGCTACACACATAGCTTCGATCTGTTTATTAACGTCTGCGTGATAACGTACGTAATTTAACTCGCGCGTCATGCCATCTGTTGGTGTGCTGCCTGAACTGCTCTCGGTTGCATCACAGTCTAATATAACAGTCGCGACACTTCGCCTCGATTTTGTTGCCTACAGCGCCAGCAGCGCCCCAAGCGGCTGGTAGGTTACACTGTGAGTTCGGCGCGATCGTGAAGGAGAATAGTGGTTGTTTATTTTGATTTTTACAATGGCTTTTACTGGCGGGAGCGTTTGTAGCGCAATAAATTGCACCAACAACAGAAAGAAGACACCAAAGCTGTCTTTTTTTAGGTTTCCTAAGGATCCTGAGAGGTATAACCATCATGTTACTAAACTGTATCGTCAGGATTCACTTGCAAACTATATGTGTATAAATGATGAATGTTTCGTTTTAGGAGCAGAAAATGGCTTGTTAATAGCAGGCGAGAAGACCTCATGAAGAAAGACCCAGTGTACCTGTATAGTAATATTAGGTTTTGTTCGCTACATTTCGAACAAAACCAGTTCATGAACGCAGACAACAACAAACTCGTGTGGAATGCAGTACCCACCCTGTTTGACATTCCAAATAAGCCACCTCAGCTGACGATGAAGAGGAAACTGCCACAAAGATTCGACAGTCAATCTAAAGCAGTAAAACAGTCCTATGACACAGAAGCAGCTGGTTCAGCTCACCATGTATCAGTGCCAGATTCGTGTGAATCGTCAACACAGACCTGCTTTGACGATGAAGTGGTTAGATTAAGTGCAGCTGTTCGTGTCTTGCAAAAGCGTGTGAAGTGTCAGAATGTGCAAATCGCTAGACTTCGAGCGAAACTGCTGTTAATCAAGTTATTTGTTAAAGTGAGACTCGTTTACAGGCTGAAATATTGGAATCAAGACGTAGTTTCTAACAACAAGAAAGCAAATAAGAAACTGAAGAAGTTGGCTCATTTGGGCTGCTGATTTCTTTGGTATGTATTTCGTTCACTTCTGTTGTTAGTCACTTAATTTCCCTTGCTTCTTTCGTGTGATGACATTATTTTGTCAGCACCTTCTTCACTGACAGATTGTTTGAAAATTATACAAATATTTGGTTTTTCGTGAAATGTAGTGTAATCAGCTCATTATAGTGTTTTCAGCATATTCTTCCCACTATTTGGCAGTTGCTTGTCCCACTTAGAATAATAAAAAGATGAAGGTCGTACTTGTGGCAACAGGCGAAAATGACAAACAAACGCAGTAGGCCTACAGAACGATAAACGAGCTGTCGATCGTTTTTGCAAGTAGAGGTACATGTCTGTGCTTCTGACATGTGAATCTGTGTGTTTATATTCTTTTGATATGAACGTGGTAAGCTGCAATTCTGTCCAATGTCACAAGTGTTTCTTCACGAATGTGTTGTAGCTTGCCACTCTATTCATGATTTTTGTCCGTGCTGGCGCTTATTTTAGAATCATTTTTAGAAACATATATGCCTTCTGATACCACACAAACCCTTGGAGGCAAGAAAATAACTCAAATAATGCGGAAATTACGTAGGAAATGGATGTAAACAAACATTATGCTTACGACGCGTCTGACGTTCACCTTACCTACCGCTTGGAGCGCTAGTGTCGCTCCATCTGTCAAACGGCAACAACTTTTACAGCAGTGAGTGTCGCGACTGTTATATTAGACTGTGGTTGCATTCTGCTCTCGCACGTCTAAATTTATTTCTAATTTCCTGTCCATTTTAGCTATTATTAAGTACCGATACCTTTTATTTTTAATTTAAACTGAACTTTCACTACTAGTTCTGTCAAGTAATGTACAGGTTCGTGCCGCTGGACGTTTTATGTTCACTCAATGTTTGTAAAATGCTAACTACTTATAATTTTTTTTTCGTCTGTAGGTGCAAACTGAACAACGTCCTGTCACGCGGCGCCACGTATAACACTCCTCTCTGCTACTGCTCTACCCTAACCTCAAAACTGGAGGCAGTTTGCAAAATAAAATTATTTTGTTATAGCAGTTATGGTATAAAGCAACAGAGCAGTGTTACCCTCTGAGAGGAATTTTGTTAAGTTGACCGTATTGTTCCTAATGGAAGTGGCTTATCGGAAATGAAAGTCAGAATTACGTTAATATTGGAATAGTGACAAACAAAATTTTGCCTAGCTATACTGTTTATAGAATAAGGGAAACGGTCGCCAGCCTAATTAGGCAAGAGAAAGATTAACATTCTCGTTTATGAAAGTAGGTGTAAGTAACTATAATGGACAACACAACAGACACAACCTAGACTTAGCAACACGCGAGTGCAATGAACTCTAACACACATATGTTTTAAGATTGAAGCTAACAGTTAGAGCAGCAGGAACTATTTTCAAAATTATAACAGGTACAGAAAAACACTATCACTTTCAGGGTTTACACAAACTGAGTGGTCTTTATACTGTTAATATGCACACAAGAGAGACAAACACTTGGCATACATGAGAATGTAACGTTTCACAACTGCAGCTTTCTCACTTTTAATACAACGAAACACAATGTTGACAAAATTGCAAGGAACTGACTCTCCTTTTTAGAATTTACTACAGACAACAACGTGATCATTTACTTTATAAGACTCAGCCTAAAGTTTGAAGTTGGTAACAGCACTTTAAATAACAGTTTCAATAGGAAAATTATTATTGGACAAATAACATTTGCTTTAACTCACTCTGTTACCACATTAGCTTTAACTATTTTTCTAATAAATTCAAGAGGCATTATTTAACAAAGCTCTAGGCTTCAACGTACTTTCAGTAAGGGCACTCGGTAATCACTTTACTTCAAACGGAGAGGACCCTGAGAGGTGTTAAGATGAGGAGTAAAATCAAGGTAGGTAAATAAATTCCGATATGAATTACCTTATATTTCAGCACACTAACACATCCATTAGGCTGATCCTTCACTGTACATCAATATAGTATTACGTTACAGTGATGGCGCAATGTGGTGGCAACTGCATGTTGGTAGGTGGAATTACAGGTAGAATTGCCGGACTTTATCGTATCTTCATGGCGATGATTCATACAAATTCCAGAATAGATCCAGCTATTTATCCACCCATCCGAGGCATTGGAAAGAAGCAGTAAAAGCCTCTCTCTGAATCAGCATGATATGCACCTTTACATTGACAGTGCACAGACTGGTAGCTCCTTTCCGTCTGGTAGTTCGCCTCCGACTCGTAGCTCGTCTCCGACTGACTATCAGTTCCTCCTTTTCCACCTATGCCAACCACAATTTGCGCGTGCTACGCATTTCCGTTCCAGAGGGGAACCACTACACCATTTACATACAAACTAACTAAGAACCCTAAGTGAGGATCAGCAATTTACATAACAGCAAACAAATGTATTAAATAAAACAGAACATTTTCACATATTGACACTTCTACAAAAAATTATTCACACAAAATTACAATTACATACAATAAGTTCTGTTCCCTCCAAATGGGACAAAGAATACAAATTGCAGATACACTACTTTGCATAGAATCAAATCACGACATCAAAGGTTTGACAAAGAAAAGAATACACAATTTTATGCTATCGATTTGAACACATTCACAGGCGATCAACAATGTAACATTAAATAAAGCAAAATGAAGCCATACAGCATAAGAGCTGTGGTGTTACAGCATCCACCAGCATCTCCGCCAGCACCGCCTCCTTTCCGTTACCCAGTGTGCCTTTCGGCCGTCCTTCTCTTCCAACGACCTTCTCCTTCACCTCGCTCATCTCCTTTCTGACCAGCTTAATTCCTGTCGCTCCGCAATCTTCCTCTCACTGGACCTCGAACGTGCTTATGACCGTGTATGTCATTCTGGTCTCCTCTTCAAGCTCCAAACCTTCGCCCTTCCCATTAATTACATCCGTCTGATCAGCTCCTTTCTCTCCCACCGTCCTTCCTACGTCACCATCCATAACACAGATTCCTACACCTTTTTCCCCTCCGCCGGTGTGCCCCAAGGCTCCATCCTCTCCCCCCTTCTGTACCTTCTGTACACGGCGGACATGCCGCTGCCGTCACACCCCCCATCCACCTTCTCCAGTTTGCTGATGACACCACCTTCCTTGCCCTTGCCCCCACCCTGCAGCGCTCCTACCACCTTCTCCAATCCCATCTTGACCGGTTCACCACTTGGTAAAACCAGTAGTTGCTCAAGGTCAATCCCTCCAAAACCCAGGCGATCATTGTAAGCAAAGCCACCCCTTCCTTCCGCCTCCTTGGTTTCTATCTCACCATCTATGGCCGTCCTATCGCCCTCACTGCCACCCTTAAGTACCTTGGCGTCACCCTCGACAGTCGCCTCTCCTGGACAATCCAAGCCAAGGCACGCTCCCGACTCTGTCTCCTCAAGCTCCTTTCCAGTCGTACGTGGGGTCTGGATCCCTCCACCATCATCCACACCTATAAATCCCTCATCCGCCCTATCCTTTGTTATGCCCATCCGGCCTGGATCTCCACCCCCCCCCCTACCTTTTATAAGTCCCTTCAAATCCTTGAACGCCATGCTCTCCGCCTCGCCAATCGCATCCGTCTCCGCTCCCCCACGTGGATCCTGTACGATCTCGTTCTGTTCCCCCACCTCCTCCTTTTCCTTGAAAGGATATGGATCCTGTACACCTCCCACAAACTCGATCCTCCTCACCCGCTTGTCTCGCCCGCTTCCGCGCCTGTATTCCCATGTCCCACCCGGTCTCCACCTCTCCACTCTCTCCCAAGGTGGCTTCCGCCGGCTCCCCCTCCCTAATGATGTCCTCCTCCCCTCCCTCTACCCCTCCTATCAACTTTGATCCTGCCCCCCCACTTCCTTTGTCCTTTCCTTTAGGTACCCTCCCTCCCTTCTCTCTCCTTTTCCCCCCATCCCCCTTCCTCCATCCCTCTTCCCCCGGGCTTCCCCTCCCCCTTCCTCCCTTCCCCCTATCTCCTATGCCCATGGCATCTCTGCTCTCCGCTCTCCCTCTCCCCCCCCCTCTCCCTCCTCTCTTGGCAGGTCCCCAGACTCGCACACGCTACGTGGACTTTCGCGCGCTGGAGATCATCGCCATCAATGTCTCGTGTGTGCCATCGTGTTTAGCTTTCAGTGTTTACCGTCGCACTCCATCGTTCACCTGTGCCATCGCCATCTTCAGTGTTTGTGCGTCGTATCAACAGTTTGCAGTGTGGATTATCGTCGAGTGTGAACGGCTCCGTGTTTGTCTTTATGTGTCTACTGTTTTATTGCCCACTGTTCTGTAACTTATGTGTTTTCTTACTGTTTTTTCTCATTGTGTATTCTATGGCTGAAGAGCAGCGTAAAATGCTGCTGACAGCCTGCCTGATGTACAGGTTTTAAAATAACAATAAAGTAAAAAAAAAAACTAGTCCAGCCAGTCTGGTACTCGCTCTGGATTTCGTTTCTATCTCGGCGGTACTGCGTTCTGGTCGTTGCTCGTTGTTGACACTTGCCTGGCTCTGGTTCCGAGTGGATTTGCGTTTGGTGTTTGGCGTTGTGGTTTCCACAAGCCTCCGTTGTTTATCTCTTCCTTGTTGTGTCGCTCATAGTCGGTCGTGGTCGGTTGTTGTCAGTTGTCGTTGGTCTGTCGTCCGACTCATCCTGTGTTTACCCGGTGGTGCGTGCTCCACTGCCGGCGGCTTCCCCGCCTGGCGGCTCCGATCCGCAGCCGAAGGCGTTCCCGCTGTTGGTTGTGGTTACTACACAGAGGGAATGGAACAACTAGCAGGGAAAGATGTTATATCTGCCGACGAGACCACTGACAGAAGAGGCCGTTGTGTTTTTGCTGTTTTGTTGAGAATTATAGAAGCTTGGAATGAGCAGAAACTTTTTGTAGCACTACACCATGGTTTCCTATTTCTGTGTCATTGCTAAACCACGCCTCTACTACCCTGCGAGTGCTATATACTGGAGTATGAATGTAGATAGAGACTGAGAAGTACATTCATTCGGCGTTAATTGTTGGATATATACACCAAAATATATCAGATCACCTCCATTATACCGATGCAGTTAGGTTATCTACATATTTATACCACATCGATCATAGTGCGGAATTTCCAGTTACGATTGAACATCTGTATCTGTGTGGATGGCAGTCACAAAGTATGATTGAAAGATCAACCCACAATGTCTTTGACCAACCCTTCCTCGTACACTGTCTCTGATTTAATTTGGAACTGTCGAGAAGTAGGAGGGTACTATACTCACTCCATCTCACGTCTAGTGAAGGAGAAGATTGAGCTGAGTTCCACGTAATCAATACATTCTATATTATGATTTCTGGAAGAGCATAACACGTGCTCCAAAAGTGCACAACAAACCGGGGCTCTCGTTCCAACACCATAACTGCGATCTGTGGAGACTGTTCCACATCAATCGTACTCATGGCACCCATCCACGTGCACATGTTCGCTCTAGATGCGTGTGTGCTCACGAGGTTAGCATTCTTTATAGGTGTATAGTAGATATGAGCCTGAAAACATTTGAGAGTGTTGTGGCGATATAACAGACGGTTAAGAAGAAGAAGAAGAAAAAGAGACGTGTGGTTTACGCACGACGAAATTAGTTTGAAACATTTTACACAAATCACTTGTGCTATTAATTCTGGAGTATTGTTCTAGTGTTTGTAGTCCATACTAAGAAGATATTGGAAAGAGAGAAATGATCGTAGAACATAAACACACTCCTAAGGTTACATGGTTCTGCACACAAACACTCTATAATAATAAAGCTGTGTATTTTCGGATGTATTAGTGGTGTGAAATGCAACGCTGTCAATATTCCAATGCAGAAATTATATATTTCCAACATCTGACGAAGTTTAAGATAGTAAAACTACTACCTTCTACACCAAAGACAAAACGTAGATTCTTTGTGGCATGCACTATATAGCTTTCTGGATGAGTATAACGCCCACTGTTCACAACCGACTTCGGTTTGGAAATTATGCTGTGCTCGCATCAGTTCTATCAACTGATCTTCAGCAACGGAAAATGCATAGAACGACAACATTTTATGAGGAAATAGATATCCGCATAGCAGCGGTGTTTGGCATGTGAAATTACACGTCATGTTCCACTAACTCTGTGAACAGAACACAGTCTCTTCCACAAAAATCATCTGTCAGGCACATGTGCACCCAGGGATTGCACTATCTAACAAGTCTATGTCACTGACTTAGAATCACTACAGCTATGAACCTGAAGACTCGATTTATGTCTAGGATGTGGCAGGGAAGTAGAGTAGTTCGTATATATCTTCCTTCGTCTAGAGGAGGCGCAGAAATATGATTTCGATCGGTTAGGTGGACGTAATTCATCATACGTACACTATGTGATCAAAAGTATTCGGACACCCCCAAAAACACGTTTTTCATATTAGGTACTAGGTGCATTGTGCTGCCACCTACTGCCAGGTAGTCCATATTAGCGGCCTCAGTAGTCATTAGACATCGTGAGAGAGCAGAATGAGGCGCTTCGCGGAACTCACGGACTTCGAACGTGGTCAGGTGATTGGGTGTCACTTGTGTCATACGTCTGTACGCGAGATTTCCACACTCCTCAACATCCCTAAGTCCACTGTTTCCGATGTGCTAGTGAAGTGGATACGTGAAGGGACACGTACACCACAAAAGCGTCAAAAGCGTACATGCCGACCTCGTCTGCCCAATGTTGAAGAGAGTTGTAGTGTGCAATAGGCAGACATCTATCCAGACCATCAAAGAGCAATTCCAAACTGCATCAGGATCCACTGCAAGTATAATGACAGCTAGGCGAGAGGTGAGAAAACTTGGATTTCATGGTCGAGTGGCTGCTCATAAGCCACAAATCACACCGGTAAATGCCAAACGACGCCTCGCTTGGTGTAAGGATCGTAAACATTGGACGATTGAACACTGGGGAAACGCTGTGTGGAGTGACGAATCACGGTACACAATGTGGCGATCCGATGGCAGGGTGTGGGTATCGCGAATGCCCGGTGAACTTCATCTGCCAGAGTGTGTAGTGCCAACAGTAGAGTTCCGAGGCGGTGGTGTTATGGTGTTGTGTTTTTCATGAAGGGAGCTTGCATCTCTTGTGGTCTTGTGTGGCACTATCACAGCACAGGCCTACACTCATGTCTTAAGCACTTTCTTGCTTCCCACTGTTAAGGATCAATTCGGGGATGGCGATAGCATCTTTCAACAAGATCGACCACATGTTCATCGTGCACAGCTTGTGGCGGAGTCGTTACTCGACAATAACATCCGTGTAATGGAGTGGCCTGCACAGAGACCTGACTTGAATCCTACAAAGCAGCTTTGCTATGTTTTGGAATGCCGACTTCGTGCCAGGCCTCATCGACCGACATCGATACCACTCCTCAGTGCAGTAATCCGTGAAGAATGGACTGTCATTCCCCAAGCAAACCTTACAGCACCTGATTGGTCGTCTGCCTGCAAGAGTGGAAGCTGTCATCAAGGCTAAGGGTGGGCCAACACCATACTGAATTCCAGTATTACCGATGGAGGGCGCCATGAACATGTAAGTCATTTTCATCCAGGTATCCGGATATTTTTGATCACATAGTGTAGGTTGGAAGTCCTCTGCCGACTGTGGTATGGGGAGGTTTGCTGTTAACGATTACAGGTAGATAGGACTCTAAGTCACTCACAGAAAACGCAGTTGTATAGGAGTCGAATGTAAGTTATAGCACACGAGTGATACAGCCCGCCGGCCAGAGTGTCCGAGCGGTTCTAGGTGCTACAGTCTGGAGCCGCGCGACCGCTACGGTCGCAGGTTCGAATCCTGCCTCGGGCATGGATGTGTGTGATGTCCTTAGGTTAGTTAGGTTTAAGTAGTTCTAAGTTCTAGGGGACTGATGACCTCAGCAGTTAAGTCCCATAGTGCTCCGAGCCATTTGAACCATATGATATAGCCCAAGAGAGCAATGGAAAAAATGGTCAAATGTGCGATTAATGACCTACCACAAGATCTCTTTCTCTCTAGAGTGCATCTTCAGTCTACCATTAAATCCTACCCTGTTACAACCCCTCTCAACCGATTAATCCGTTTACCCTCCATCATCCTTTAACGCAGAATCATGCAAATTTAGAGGCAGATGGTTCTCTTCCATAGGAAAACATCCAAGACAACAGTCAATTTGCGTGTATTAGTATTACCACAGTAGATATACCAATTACATGAAACTGCTCTGTAAGATATTTGTAAGACCCTGCATGATTATGATTGGTAGAGAGTACAGAGAAGCACTTTGTAAATACTGTTTGTCACAGATTAGACCAGTTACACAGTCTTGCACAGGGTGAAATACGTGAGCCATTCTTTAGTTGTATACTGCATTCCCCAAGATGGTAATGGAGTGCTCTTTGGTTAAGGAAGACGGAAAATGTATCGTAGTCACATGTCCAGACACTTCAAGAATATATATAAGGTGGTTAACAATAACTTTGGGATCACATCTGTGCTTGTGATCCGACATAAATAAATTTATTACTCTACATTTAGCGGACACAGAACGGAAGTTAATTGTAGGCACATGTCCAGACACTTCATGAAAATCTAAAGGTGGTTGCCAATAACTTTGGGGTCGCACCTTGGTTTGTGATCCGACGTAAATAAATTTATTACACTACAGTCGGTGGTCATCCACATTAAACAATCTACTCCAGCCGTATTAACGTTGTACACGGATGATCAGCTTCCGTGGTTCCCAGTGCTTCCATGTCATCTTTTGTCGTATTCCTCGTGCTCTCACACACTCGTTTCATGTAAGAGAATTTTCCTGCACCAAGCAGCCATGTGAGTACTCCTTCATCCTCCCTCAATTTTCCCATATTTTGACGTATTTTCTTTCAATTCACTTATATTTTCCGTCAAGTTTTGTAACACACACACAAATAGAGCAGTTGTGCTAGGTGTTGTCATCTATAATACATTTACAAGCAATTTTAGAATACGTGCCCAGAAGTTAGGTCATGATCACATGTGCAGAAGTCAATAAAATTACGAACATTGATGGAAAATACCTATAATTAGAGGGAAAATACGCCAAAATTCGGGAAAATTGAGGGAGAATGAGGGAGTAGGTGCATCTCTGTTTGACGCAGGAAAATTCTTAGACATGTGAATCAATGTGTGATGGCAAGAGGAGTACAAGAAAAAGTCGACATGGAAACACTGCGAACCAGGGAAATAATAATTTTTTGTGGACAGCGATAAAGACAACTGGGACAGATTGTTTAACGTGGATGACCACTAACTGTAGTGCAAAAAATTTATATATGTCGGAATACGAGTCTGAGCGTGATCCCAAAGTCATCAGCAACCACCTTAAAGATTTTTATAAAGTTTCTGGACAAGTGCCTATGATAAACTTATCATCCTCATTACCTAAAGAGCAATTTATTACCAGCTTGGACTCCCCTAACAAGATCCTCACATGTTTTTGTCACACTATCGACTGTGGTGTTTATTACTGTACACGAACACATATCAGAGATGTCTTTCAGCCCTTTTGTCCGCTGGAGCACTGTTGATTATCACATAGTGCCAGACATGTGTTTGAGAGTGTCTTGGTGGGATGCATCAACTTCCAGAAGCGCTGTCTGTCCTCGAATATGACTTCCTGGGAGACCTAAGTGTTAAATAATTTCTTAGGACTGAAGATTATCAAGACACCTAACTGGTGTATGTGGACATACCACAATTTTTTCGGATGCTATATGCACATAAACGATAATCTCACTGCTTGTCTGAAATGTATATGTGTTAGGGCATACAATTACTGCAGTCAGTATTCCAACATATGCATTCCACCTGCACAATGAAAATAGCTTAGAACAGGCTCCATCCCAATACTTACAGCATCCATTTCCATTTGACAGTGCACCATGCTTATGTGGATCTTCTTTCCTGTTTACCTGTAGGCTTTACCTGTAGATCCTGAGGTCGCCTTTCACCTTCATGTTGTAGTGGAGGAATCCATCAACATCCTCCTTCTGGATGCCAATTCTGTGAAGCATCACACAGCACACAATCCACTCTTCAGAAAGGTCTTCAATTGTATGCAATTTGCATGGCCAGCCAACAGAAAACAACTACAGAACCCAGAACATCAGGCCTTTTGGGATCATTGAAATAAACTCTCTATACTAATGGTTTTTACTGCTCCAAGGAGAAAATGGGTGAATGCAAGTTGCAATCTCCAACAGAAAGCCCTGATAGAGGGCCCTGTAACTCTGCCACCATGGGCACAGGAGGGATAGGGGAGAGGGTGGAGTGATCCTCACAAAACAAATGGACAGACATCACATGTACTGTCAAGGAACTGACACAGCCATCACATGCAGTGTTTCTACTTGTACCACTGACCAGTCCAATTCTGTGTCCCCTGCCTATAGATATTTCCTATGGACATCCACGTTAACCCCCTTATCAAGGCTTTATCTGATTTCACTGGCCCCTTTCTGGGGACCACTTGGCTCATTGTGGTTGATGGAGGCTATGTATATGCAATTGTGTCACTTCCACTGCCACCATCTGGATCTTAACCAGGATATTTTGCTTAGAGGGTTTCCCAGGAACGATTTTAACAGATAACAGTCCCTAATTTACTTCCATAGATTATCAGGAATTCTGTATGCATGTATGCAATCTGCGCAATGAAAATGTCCCAGAATCAGCTTTATCTCAATACTTACAACATCCATTTCCATTCGAAGTGCGCCATGCTAAGGCGGATCTTCTCTCCTATTTATCTGTAGGACCTGTATCCTCATTTGTGTCATGGATGCCTTCCATCACTTCCACTGCCACCATGCAGACCTTAACCAGAATATTTTCCTTAGACAGTTTGTAAATTTAACAGGAGCACATCAGTTCATAGAGCCCCATTCCACCCTGCTTCAAATGGCGTGGTGGGGCATTTGTAAGTACTAATCTCTGCCAGTATCGATCAATCACCCATGCAGTCTCTCTTTTTATTTCATCTTACTGGGGACACACTCACAGGCAGAGGGGTGGGGGTGATCACCCACTGAGAGAAAACACAGATGCATGTTACATTCCCAGCTGACACTTCCAGCACATCAGCCCTCCCACCCCTGTCATGACGGGTATGCCCTACAAGACCCAGTCTGGGCAAATATATGTACAAGGGGTAGGCTACGATGGGTCTGAGCAACCATTTGGCGTCTCCTAGGAATAGCCATGGTAGAATTTCTTTTACTGATGGGTCGAGCCACAGGCACCACCTTAACCAACTTCGCTGGCAGGGAACATCATAACTAGCAAGAAATCTGTTACCACTGTTTGTTCCAGAAATACTGGCACCAGCAGCTGTCAATGATCAGGTGCGAGCCTAGGAAATCTCCATCCAACCACTGGCAGCTCAACAGCAGTCCCATCCTCATGGACATCGATTCGCCGCTTGGCCCTTCCCCCCTGGGGTCGGAGGTTTCAGATGTCAGTGAGGCTACAACCACCTGCCTCCACCTCGAAACCTCCATTCTAGGGGAGGAGGGATATTGTGGCGCACCTACTGCAGAGTGCCGGTAGCCGAATGTCTGCTGACCCCTCAATTGCAGCGCCTTCAGCTCCACTGGAACTGCGGCAGGTCCAAGAAGTCTGCGAGTAAACCATAAGAGGGCTGTGAAAGCTGATGTGCGGATCAAGACTACGTTGTTCTTCCGGCACCCAGTCGAGCAGCCTTTCAGAAAGATACAGTACGTAGCCCATCAAAGTCTCAAGCTCACGCTGGGGCTGCCATCACTGTTGGCGTTCAGTCTGCCGTACACCACCGCTCTTCAACCAGTATGTTGCATCCACAGGGACCAGGCTGTGTGAGCTTGGCACGTCTGAAGTTTGTCTTTGTTTCAGTAGCTGGGAGCATTAAGTTTCTCATTATTTGTGCTCAGCACGAACTTAGGGTACACGATGAGTGTACTCCATAGCTGGAGTTTTAACTTTATTCTACCAGTTATATCAGCCAGCAAGGGACTTGATTATATATTTTCCAATTATTGATGTTTTGCAAGACTGTGCTGTTTAGTACAGAGTTCAAGAATAACTCTTCCTGCCACAGTAAATTTTCTCAAGAAGTACTTAATGTCTATCTGTTAATTGATTAGTTCTGGAAGACACTTCAAGAAGTATTTTTAGTGTTGTTGTTAATATTTAGCTAAAGGCTCAAAACTGTGCTTATTCAATACAATTGTGTCATTAAATAATTTTCCGTTTTAGGTCCCATGTATTAATTATGTCAGACATAATAGTCGTAATGTATCAGCTAAACAGTGTATTGAGTACGTAGTTGAAACAGGCATTACCAAAGGTTATATTGATGTCAAGATACTTAGGCCTCTCTGAGAAACTTACAAGTTTATGAAACTTGTAAGTCAGTAGGTCACCTCAAGAACGTTAATGAAGTTTACGGATTCTCTGGTTATTTTAGCTTCTCCGTTCGACACAACAGTTCTGCGCAGTGTTTTTTTACGTGTGTTTGATATAGGAAAATTGAACTGCTTTGTACTGTGTGTTTGACATAGGAAAATTGAACTGGATTGAGATTAATTTTGAACTTAGTTTCTTTCGTTGTCAGTCTTCTAACGGGGAAAAATTCTCTAATATTGTTAAAAACATTCTTTTTTGCACCAGCTGTAACACTTTATTTTCCGCCTTGTAACTATTTTTTGGACACACAACTCTATAATATAAAGAAACCGTCATTAGAGATAGCGATTATGTTCTATAGTGTTTTCTATATTATTCTCTGCTATGAAGGCAGCTGATGTCTATTCATTGTTCCTGCCGTTGAATTGATTCAATGATGTTCTTGGTATCTTCAGTCTGAGAAGGTTTCATTGAACTCTCTGTGGTAATCTGCCCCAAGCAATTATCTTCATTTTCAAATAACTGGTGTGACGTACCTCGTCATGAACCTACCTACTGCAGCCGGGTCGTGGCCACCGATTACAAGTGCTCTCTCTGTATTTCCTTCATGACCAAACGACGAGGGCTCCACGGAAAGTAAGGTCCGATAGGTCACGAAATGAAAAGTGCAGTGTTTTATCTGCAACAGTTTGTTACGCCTTTCAGCTAATTCTCTACAACAGTCGCCACTGCGACTTGAGACATTTATCGTAGAGTTGAACCAACTTTCCAAAACCCTCGTCACAGAAGGCAGCCGTCTGTGCTTTCCACCACCTCTCTACTGTGGTCTGCAGCTAGTTGCCTGTGCCAGCGATTCATATGACCACAGATGAACACCAGAGGGAAACAAGTCGTGGCTTTGTGGTGGGTGATCACACACTTCGCTTCGGAAACGCTGCAGGGGCGACCTCATTGGCCCTTCAGTGTGCGGCCGAGAAATATCACGATGAAGGAAACAGATGACAGTTGTGTTATGTGGGGTACCGTGAAATCAGGCGAAACTTCTCAGCAGGCAGCCATACTTGGCGGGAGACGCTGTTGTTCCAGGCATCTCTAAGTAGTCAGAGCGACATGATGTCGATGGGCATGCTAGAGACACTGTCCTAAGCATCTGTGCAGAGCTTCATCGGATTTTCAATGTCGTTCCCATTCCGCAACCTATCGGACATTCCTTACAGGTATTTATTTAATAGAATAAATCTTACGATTTATTTCAGTTAGTTACCGTATCATATTTAAATCTATGCTCTACAAATCACTGAGAAATACATGAAAGAGGGTTTGTGCCATTGTACCAGTGATTAGGTTTTCTTCCCAGTCCATTCGTGGAGGGCGGGATGAGAGATTGCATAAATTATCAGCCACCCTCATATCGCTTTAACTTAATTACAGTGTAACACGTAATTGAATACTTTATGTTCCACTCATGCTTGTGCTTTAGTACACGCAAAATCGGTCATCGCATATGTTAAATGGAAAATATGACTGAAATAAGTAACTACAACTTTTCAATAGTTGTCAAATCGCTCGAAAGACATTATCAGTGCGTTTAAAGAATGAGCAATTTTTTGAACTCTCAGGATGTCCTGCGCGCCTCGTAGACTGACCATTACGTTACTTCATTGTCTGGCGTATTTGTTTAAGCTCTGTGTCTTGTTGTCGTACGGTGAGCAGAGATCAACGTGTGAAAGAAAGATTTTTGTACTGCGTAGTGTGGTTTTCGTTTTAGTTGAGGGGGGTACTTCTCAGTTGTGCTTTATTGTAATGACACATGATTATAAATATTATTACAAAATCATTAGAAATAAGCAAGCAGGAATAGTGACAAATTTCTTGTGGATTCCAGGGTACGATGACATCTTTTGTAATAAAGTAGTAGACAGATTAGCTAGAAGAGCAATGAACTTAGGTGAAATCCTAAATGATAGACTTTCTTGTCAACAAACGCTGAACTTGACGAAGGAAAAAACTAGAAACGACTGACAGGCGCATTGGGATTCGGTCAAGAAATCAAAAGCAGTACAGTATGTTTGGCTGCAGCTTAAAATAGAACTACCACCTTGATTTACTGAATGGAACAGGAGCAGACGATTCATAACAATGATTACGCTCATCCGCTTAACCATCTTGAATTCTCAACTCGCCTTTTCCGAACCGGATTGAAGGAAACTCCAGTATGTTATTTATGCAATGAGGAAGGAGACATGATTCATCTACTGCTATCGTGTACCAGATAGAAAACACAACAAAAATCCTTTACCACTGTTTAACACAGAGATTCCTCTTCCAACATCGGCTGCAGTGTTGTCAACCCAAAGACTGCATTAGTTTTAAATGTTATTTTCAAGCACTTAAATATGTGTGACCCAACTACTTAGGTACACTGTGTACACAATGTGTTGATTTTTGTGTCTGATGTATTCCTTTTTATTATTGTGGTATAATCATTTTATTAGTGGTTTAAATCGGTGTCATGTATAAATGGTTTGTTCAGAAAGTCAATATTTTTGTAAATAGTAATTCAGGAAGTGTGTAGTAGAATAACAATTAAGAAAGATACCTTGTAAATATGATGAATGGCTGTACGGTGATGGGCAAATGACAATAAAAATTTTAAAAAACAAACTAGAGGCAGTACGTAAGTGCGCCGAGAATAAAGTAGGCTGTTGTGAACAACAAATACCCTGACTGCAAGCAAGAATATTTCCAATATGACACACAGCGCCTATGGGCCAGATTTGCCTGCTGTGCAGATATTTTCGCTGAGGTACAGACACAATGATAAGTTTGAATAGGAAGTAAAATGAAACTCAGTTAATCTGTAACTTATGCAAAAAATACTTAAAAAATATTTCTGGACAAACCCGAGGATGGGTCTAGCTTGTAGAATATCTGAAATGGAGTATGATGGACACTCTTGAGTAATGGCATTCCTTACCAGCGGAGCATCGTGCTGATGAGGTACTTAAAGCATTGAAACGGAGTACAGAACTAGAAAAAAACTGAACAAATGGAAGAAGAATAAAAAAAAGAAAAGAACGAGAACCATGGAAACGGGAACCAGGAAACGACAACAAAGAAAGGGAAAATATCCACAGTGCTGTGTAACATCCCATGCTGCCACCGCATGCTCTTGTCGTATGAGGCCTCAGTTTCATTACATATTAACATGATATACACAGTGCGATTCCCACGTGCAAATCTAAGATGTTCTGCTGACTGTCAAGAGAAGCGTTTACTGAATCTGAGCTTTTCTGCGTGCAGTTTCTCTACCATATTTCAAACAGAGTACAACTTTGATGTTATAGTAATTCTTAAGTTATGAAGAGCGTAAAACAAATGCAAGCGACCGATTTGATTTTGATGACTCTGCCGGTTTCACGTCGAATTAATACGTTCCATCACTATTGGGGAGACACAGACTACAGTTTAAGCTACCGCGGGTAGCGAAACTCCCCTGAATGCGGTCGACACGCACATTCTGAAGCGCCCCGGCAGCGACACGTGTTCGCTATCCGTATTAACCTCGGATCACCGACAGCAATCTCGTTTCAAAGGGAATCTGCAATGAATATCGCAATCAGGCCACCTCTGTCGCTTTCACTCTCGCTTTCACTCATGCTGCTCGATACTGAATATTAAATCTTCCTTACATACCTCGTTTCTCTCCGATGGAAGCGGCTAGCCTCGCACTTCGAGTATTTGATTGAAAGACAGGTTGTAAGCATTGAATAGTAGTCTGCCGCTTGTACAAGTGGAAGTTCGGATAACATATGAGCTTAAACGACGAGAGAGGGAGAGAGAGAGGGGGAGAGAGAGAGAGGGATGGGCAGGGGGAGGAGGGAGGGGCTCATTCATTACACATCCGGGAGGAAGCAGTAACGTTGTAATGTTCGCAGTTTGGACAAAGGAACTATACAAGGTGGACAGTGACTCATATTTGAAACGGGAAACAGTCGTCAAACGTTCCTGTAGTGGAAGTGAGTAGCGAACGGGATTCACTGCTGGGAGGTTTGATACCTTTGACGCGACCGTGTCTAGGCTTGTTCTGACGCAACGTGTATCGCTGATGTGTGATAGAATATAGGCCGTAAGATTAAACCCAACGTCACATCGGAAAGAAAGGCATTACAGCTATCTCAGATGGAGAAATGATATCCTTTGACGGGATTAAACCGCTGGCCCTCTACAAACAGCTAAGTCAGGGAATTATTTTTATCGTTTTGTTTAATGCCACCGAAATGGACTCGCAAAGCCCTTGTCGATGAACTACCATTGTTCTGTATTCAATTTAGTCGTTGTAACTGGAGACCAGGAAACGAAACAGACCTCATTCGGCTCGTGTGTCCCAAGTACCCTTAGCCAAGTATGCATGTTGGGTTCACAAAGTCGATTAGCTGGTACAGACCTAGTTTCAGTTGAAAGGACATCTACTGAGAGGAACAAATACCAAACAGTTTGATCCTAAGTTATCTAAAATAAAGATAAGAAATGGGTATTATTCAATTAACTCTGAGCTTTCGAAGAAACACCCTTTTCCTGCATCGCATCCAATGTGAACACTGACGAGGTTAGCTCTATCTCGCACAAGAAGGAGCGGATTATGCAAGTCTGCAGGCTTTCGTGGCCGTTGTCACTAAAGTTAAAATCTTCTGGGTTGTTAGGCCGCGTCATACTTCCTTCTGAAATAATCGACGTTTCGACCCCTCTGCTGGGATCTTCTTCAGGATGTTTCGGTGTCCACTATTGTTGGAACAATGGAGAGTTCTAGTATCCTGAAGATGATCCTAGCAGAGAAGTCAAAACTTCGTTGATTTTAGAAGGAAATATGACGCTATCTAACAACCCAGATTTTAACTTTAGGAGCGGATTATTAGTCCAATACAAGGAGTCCTCCAAGTTGCGATTTTATGAAGATCTTCAATCATACACTTACTTTCAAAGACTGACAAATCTAATTACTCATTTGTAGATCTTACCCTCAGAGTGTTTCATCTCATGACACGTTTTATTCCTGTCTGCTGCATGGTCCACGTTTAGCACTCATAGAGAGCTTTGCTTCAAATACTGTTTTTCGAGAATGATTTTGGTCTCATTTTTCAACATAGCGATTGTTCCTTTACAGAGAAAGCCCCGTTAACATACTATGCCCTCATGCTTCTTCCTACTTCCAACATAACAAAATGCATTCATCTCTAAAAGGATCTCTTCTACGTGTATAACATTTAGCCACCTAGCGTGCCAGTTTGTAACGCAAACAACCTTATTCCATCGGCTGCAACAGGTTCAATTGCGTCAAGAACGTTAAAGTTCGGGTTATGTTCGCTTTTGGGACCTTTGGTATGTCACTAAAAAAATTGTTCAAATGGCTCTAAGTGCTATAGGGCCTAACATCTGAGGTAATCAGTCCCCTAGACTTATAACTACTTAAACCTAACTAATCTAAGGACATCACACACATCCAAGCCAGAGGTAGGATTCGAACCTGCGACCGTAGCAGGAGCGCGGTTCCGGACTGAAGCGCCTAGAACCGCTCGGCCACAGTGGCCGGCGGTATGTCATTAGTTAATCTCATCGTAGTGTTTTTTTGCCCACTGTAAACAGTTTCTACATCGAAAAGATCCTTTAATCTCCCATTTCATCTTGAATACACACATTAAACATCAGTGGCTACAATGATTAGCACTGCCTTAAGCTATTCCTTGATTTCGGCCTTTTGCACCTTTCCGTCAGTGCAGATTACTGAAATCTTCTTGCAATAACCAGATTGCATTACCCTTCTACCCTGTAATTGATAACACGTAGAATAAGAGCTACACATGTTTTTTTTACATTCCACATTATCAAAATCCCTCTCCACATCTACGTTTATAATATAAGTCTCCATGTTTCTCTTAACTCTGCACTGGATTGATAAACATTAAACTAAAATGGTTTGTACAGTGAATCTACTTTCAACAGTGTAACAGTCCTGTCCTACTCAAATTTCAATTATTCTTTCAGCTCTTCGATAACCTACTTTTGCAGTTTTAATGCTTGTGATATTAGACAGATTGTACCGCGAATCTCAAGTCTTTCCACTCCTGCTTTCTTTTAATATTTTTTTGCAGTTTAATAGAACCTCCCAAGTTTCATAAAATTCATTCACAAAGTTATATAGATCTTCCCCTAGCCTCTGATTTCCGTATAAGTCTTGCTGGCATTTTCTTCAAAGCAGTCGTTGGTTCGGAGGTCGTGGAAACCTTTCTGTAATTCTAAGATAAGAATTGAGTCTCCCTTATCACATATTTACTCTGTATTCACATTTACTAGTAAGCTAATTTGTTCACAGCAGCTAAAATTCCTTCAAGTATTGTTTCCGATTTGCGAGTGTATTGAGAAGGTGCCTATGCAACAAGGATGTTCCATGAACCTAGAAACGAAATACCTGTGTATTTCAAGTAGCGATTTATGGTGCAGATATACGACATATTAACCAAGACGAGGGTTGATTAGTTACAGTTTGTGCAAAGCGGAATGAAGAGGCAGATGATGTCAAAAAATAAATTCTTCAAATGGCTCTGAGCACTGTGCAAGCTAACATCTGAGGTCATCAGTTCCCTAGACTTAGAACTACTTAAATCTAACTAAGACAATCACACACATCCATGCCCGAAGCAGGATTCGGACCTACGACCGTACCAGCAGCGCGGTTCCAGACTGAAGCGCCTAGACCCGTTCGGCCACAGCGGTCGGATTGATGGACGTCAACCTCAGCGTCTGCAGAAGAAGTAAGATACCAGATCTTCTACAGCCGCTTACCAGTATTGGATGGCAATGGGCTGATAACAATTGCTGCTGCAAGATGGTTTATTAGAGATCTTAGGGGCACAAAAGAACCTTTGGGAAACCCCGAAAGATATGGCCCAATGCTGTCATGAAGACTTGTGGAATTGATGGCACAAAACCAAGAGCAGCGCATAACGGAATAACTGTATTGCACACACCAACCTATAAATCTTTTTACATTTCTTGATGTAACTACACGTCGAATAACATCGATTCATACATTTTGCAAAAGCTAATGTCCTTGTAACTTCCAAAATTATTTTTTTAAATGCGTTTTGCTTTATAAAAATACGATAAAAGAATTATTTATAAAACTGTAAATGACTCAAACACTCCACGGGAATTATGTTTTGTGAAAGTCAAATATTAAACATTCAGGCACGTAAGATAGGGAACCTCAAATGACGCATTGTTTGGGTGACCTTGACTCGTGGAGAAGTCTGTGCAGTACCGAGAAGAAGATGACGGTAGCGAGATGTTCGTGAGCGTGGAGGTGTTGCTGTTGGTGAGAGATGTGTATTTAATTTTACAATTAACGGTGTGTCGGACCACTTCTAAAGTGGTGCGACTTTTACCATCACGTTGTAGGTCGTCTCTGAAATAATTAATAAGTCGTGGTTGGAGAGTTTCCGGACGTACGCAGTTCTGAAGTTTTTTGAGCCCTGCATACAGCTGGAAAATGGCTCCTGAAGGTGTTATGGTGCACCAACTTAATTCAGTTTGTCAGAAACATGAAGGAACTGTGTAAGATCGTTTTCCAACACTTATTTGGACGATACACCAGAGAGCAGGCAAGTATTTTCTGCTATATCATAGTATTAGTTTTGTTAACTGAGTGACAGTCATTATAGGGCAAATACTGAACAGAACATGATTTCAAAAATGTTAATGTTATCTTCTCCGCATGTCAATGGTTCAATTAACCTGCACAAAAATCACTATCTTAGCTTCTATCTCATGTATTTTAATTAATGAGTTCAATAATCATCATTATATCAAAAATCCGACAATGTCTCAGAGTCAACAATTGTATTAAAGTGATGGTTGATTCATTTAAACAGAACTGAAAGTAAAAGTAAAGCATTGGTCACCTTTTATTTCATTTGCTGATAGTGTGGTTGTAGTGGTCTTCAGTCTAGAGACTGGTGTGATGCAGCTCTCCATCCTACTCTATCCTGTGGAACGTTCTTCATCACCCAGTACTTACTGCAACTTACATCGTTCTGAATCTGTTTAATGTATGGCCATGCTGGCCGCCAATTCTAAACAGAAATCCCTTGATGCCTCACAATATACCCTACCAAACGATCCCTTCTTCTAGTCAAGTTGTGCCACAAATTTCTCTTCTCCCCTATTCTATTCAGTAACTGCTCATTACTTATGTGATTTACCCATCTAATCTTCAGCATTCTTCTGTAGCACCACATTTCGAAAGCTTCTATTCTATTCTTGACTAAACTATTTATCGTATATGTTTCACTTCCATACATGACTACACTCCATACAAATACTTTCAGAAACGGCTTCCTGACACTTAAATCTATACTCGATGTTAAAAAATTTCTCTTCTTCAGAAAAGCTTCCTTGTCATTGCCAGTCTACATTTTATATCCTCTCTACTTCGACCATCATCAGTTATTTTGCTCCCCAAATAGCGAAACTCAGTTACTACTTTAAGCGTCTGATTTCATAATCTAATTCCCTCAGCAGCACTCGAGTTAACTAGACTACATTCCATTATTCTCGTTTTGCTTTTGTTGGTGTTCATCTTGTATCCTACTTTTAAGACACTGTCCATTCCGTTCAGCTGCTCTTCCAGGTCTTTTGCTGTCTCTGACAGAACTACAATGTCATCGGTGAACCTCAAAGTTTTTATTTCTTCTCCATGGATTTTAATTCCAACTCCGAATTTTTCTTTTGTTTGCTTTACTGCTTGCTCAATATACAGATTGAATAACATCGGGGAGAGGCTACAACCCTGTCTCACTCCCTTCCCAACCACTGCTTCCCTTTCATGCCCATTGACTCTTATAACTGCCATCCGGTTTCTGTACAATTTGTAAATAGCCATTCGCTCCCTGTATTTTACCCCTGCCACCCTCAGAATTTGAAAGAGAGTATTCTAGTCAACATGGTCAAAAGCTTTCTCTATGCCTACAAATGCTAGAAACGTAGGTTTGCCTTTACTTAATCTATTTTCTAAGATAAGTCGTAGGGTCAGTACTGCCTCACGTGTTCCCACATTTCTACGGAATCCAAACTGATCTTCCCCGAGGTCGGCTTCTACCACTTTTCCCAGTCGTCTGTAATGAATTCGTGTTAGTATTTTGCAGCCATGGCTTATTAAACTGATAGTTCGGTAATTTTCCCATCTGTCAAGACCTGCTTTCTTTGGGATTGGAATTATTATATTCTTCCTGAAGTCGGAGGGTATTTCACCTGACTCATACATCTTTTTCACCAGATGGTAGAGTTTTGTTAGGCCTGGCTCTCTCAAGGCTGTTAGTAGTCCTAATGGAATGTTGTCTGCTCCCGGGGACTTGTTTCGACTTAGGTCTTTCAGTGCTCTTTCAAACTCTTCACACAGTATCATATCACCGATTTCATCTTCATCTACATTCTCTTCCATTTCTATAATATTGTCCTCAAGAACATCGCCCTTGTATAGACCCTCTATATACTTTTTCCACCTTTCTGCTTTCCCTTCGTTGCTTAGAACTGGGTTTCCATCTGAACTCTTAATATTCATACAAGTGGTTCTCTTTTCTCCAAAGGTCTCTTTAATTTTTCTGTAGGCAGTATCTATCTTACCCCTAATGAGATAAGCCTCTACATCCTTACATTTGTCCTCTTGCCATCCCTGCTTAGCCATTTTGCACTTCCTGTCAATCTCATTTTTGAGACGTTTGTATTCCTTTTTGCCTGCTTCATTTACTCCATTTTTATATTTTCTCATTTCATCAATTAAATTCAATATTTCTTCTGTTACCCAAGGATTTCTACTAGCCCTCGTCTTTTTACGTACCTGATCCCCTGCTACCTTCACTATTTCATCTCTCAAAGCTACCCATTCTTCTTCCACTGTATTTCTTTCCCCCATTCTTGTCAATCGTTCCGTAATGCTCTCCCTGAAGCTCTCTACTACCTCTGGTTCTTTCAGTTTATCCAGGTCCCATCTCCTCATATTCCCACCTTTTTGTAGTTTCTTGAGTTTTAATCTACAGTTCATAACCAATTGATTCTGGTCAGAGTCCACATCTGCCCCTGTCTTACAATTTAAAGCGTGTTTCCTGAATGTCTGTTTTACCATTATATACTCTGTCTGATACCTTCTAGTATCTCCAGGCTTGTTCCATGTATACAACCTTTTTTCATGATCCTTGAACCAAGTGTTAGCTATCATTAAGTTATGCTCTGTGCAAAGTTCTGCCAGGCGGCTTCTTCTTTCATTTCTCTCTCTCTCTCCCCCCCCCCCCCCTCCAGAGGAATTGTCATAAAGTATATTAAAAGCAGGTCTTATTCTGCTGACGTTAATTATGCCGAAATAAAGTTTCAGGCTACTATTGCTAATTTTCTGTAATTACAGAAACGAAGTTTCAAATATGATTGCCTGAGTGTTGTATCAGAAGAAATTCTGCTTGCTTTCATGTTGATTTGTAAGTACAAATTACTTTGTGAAAATTAAATAATGCTTCATAGTAAATTTTTGAAGCGATGTACCAAGGTAGCTCCTTCAGAGATTGGCGACGTTAAATACACAGTTATAGTGTTTATTTCAGAGGAATTGTCATAAGGCATACTAAAAGCAGGTCTTATTCTGCTCCTGCAAGGATCAAATTTTTAACTGGCGGTAGATCTACATTATCAGAAACGATGACGAAGGTAGGCAGTGATAAATGCAGTGAAGTGTATTTGCGACTGTGTGTTAGATATACGATCGGACCCCTCTATCCACCAATCACTTTGCGATTTAGTAGTAAGTAGCCTTTTTTATAATAATTTAATTTACGGCACACGTGGCTAAAAATTGCTACTAGTTGTAAGAGGTGAGGTACTTAGGAGAGTCTCTGACCAGAGAACTGTATGTCGTTAGTTGTTGCTTGTCGCGAGTCTGCGCGTGTCGACAGTAGTCTTGAGTTGTCTGCGTGAGTTGGCGGTAGTCGGCGCTTGTCGGCTGTGTGCTCTGCTCGGGACTCTGGTCAGGACTCTGGAGGATGAATATTGTTGTAGAAGGTAAAGAAGCAGCCTTGCGCATATCTAGTAATGTATATTAATTGTCATTTAATTTCTTTCGAAAAAAATATGCCCCAATAATAATTTTTATAATATAAAGTATTTTTTTTAAAAAAGCATTAATTTCAATTTAAAGATTTTATCTAATGAATAATTAATTCCTTTCACGAATCATAAAGCATGGGCCAGCACTGCACGGAGCTGTGCCGAAAATTTTTATGTAAGAGCCGATATATTTGCAGTTTTTATTGAGGTAAGAATTTTTGCTTTTTTATTCAGAATACAGGGCCGAGGCGCAGCGCTGATGTCGTCATAAAATTTACCAGGTTACTAAATTTTTTTAATATTTTTAGGAATTTTTATGTTTCGAACTTAACATTAAATGAGAAAAGAATTTTGTGGCAACATTAAATGTGAATGCATTTCTGCCCACAGATTATAAATGGGAGCCAATTCTGTTCAGAGGTTACAATATTAAAAAAATTCATTTAATTATTATTTTTGTGAGGAGTTTACGCATGGTTCATAATTTTAAATACTAAAAAAATTCTGTGGGGAGGTTACATAGTATATTTGCTAATGTAATAACATTGCCTGCACTCTAATGGGTGGTAGAACAGATCTTTCAGCTTGGATAATGGCTGTTTCGAGAGCGAAAGTTACGATACGTTTCGCATTCAAGGTCGTGCGCCAGGGACGTACAAAAGGTTGACGAAACGGGCGCTTTCGAACGAAGCAGCTTCAGATATAGAACTGTGTCTTACGTAGTTCACTATAAACGTTTTGATTACACTTCGCATTTGTAAGTGATATTAACCCCTCAACAGGCGTCGCGGAGTATCTCCCACGGAAGTATGAAGTTGTAGTAACTTTCACATTAAGCTCCAGTAGCTTTCATATTTATTGGTTTGGGAGCATGCTCCGTCAGTACCTTCCTGTGGTGGGGAGACATGTTACGTATTCAGGCGACTGCAGTCTGTTATCAAGTCAATCACTGTAAACAACGAAATTAGAACTCTGCGACGCAGTTAGTGTAATATGTTTTTCCAGTTTAGTGAATTTGGCAGCGAATCAAAAAAAAAAAAAAAAAAAAAAAAGAGTTAACGCTGCAGATCCTGACTTTGAGGAAGGTGCACTAAGATGGGTTGAGGAATGTGTTGCTGGTTATTCAGCTCAAGATGGTGATCCCGAAATCAACATTACCAACGAAATTGATATTCCAAGAGTCCGCAGCTCGTGAGCGTGCGGTAGCGTTCTCGCTTCCCGCGCCCGGGTTCCCCGGTTAGATTCCCGGTGGGGTCAGGGATTTTCTCTGCCTCGTGACGGCTGGGTGTTGTGTGATGTCCTTAGGTTAGTTAGGTTTAAGTAGTTCTAAGTTCTAGGGGACTGATGACCATAGATGTTAAGTCCCATAGTGCTCAGAGCCATTTGAACCATTTTTGATATTCCAAGAGATCACGAAACAGCAAGAACCGAGCGAGGTGGCGAGTGGTTAGCACACTGGATTCGCTTTCTAGAGGACGACGGCTCAAACCCGCGTCCGCCCATCCTGATTTAGGTTTTCCGTGATTTTCCTAAATCGCTTCAGGCAATTGTCGGGATGGTTCCTTTGAAAGGGGACGGATGACCTCACTGTTTCGTCTCCTCCCCCAAATCAACCCACCAATGGGGATGAATCTGACGACGAGGAGGACATGCAGGTTACTGAAACTGAAGACGAAAAGACTGGCGTGTTCAATGCGTTGTAAATCTAAATACCATCTCTTTTTATATGCGTGTTTGGATTGTTGTCAGTATGCCACAGTCTTCGTAAAGGACATATGTATGCTCTTTTCTTGCAGTTACGCCTTACCAAATGTGTATTCCATAAATAAATGATTTTACTTGCCACTTTTTTCTTGAAAAATAGATATAACAGGAAGTGTATATTTGTTTTTGTAATATTCATAATTTCACATTTTTTTCGCTTTAGTTTGTTTCTAAATAAAAATGTTTTTCTTCTTTATACGCCTATAATTACGTATACGTCCCAAAACAACAGCGACAAAAATTATTTCCAGACACAATACACTTGTTTTGTTTTGAAGTCCCCAACACAAGAGGAGGCACTTTGTGTTAAGATTTCCTACCATATCGGTTAAGAGTTAACAGATGCGATAAAGAGTGCATAAGATTGCAGGATCACAACGTAGCTTTATTTCTCTAACTGTTACGTAAACATTATATTCGGCTACACGCTACTTGCTACCAGATAACAGAACATATTGGTAACAAACGTGTAATCCTGAGGATTCGATTATCAGTGGGAAAACATTGGAGAGGCCTTTATTGAGCATCAGGTGCAGAGTGTCAGAGTGTCTAAACTACGAGGAAAATAGTGAGATTATTGCGACATTTCCTTTTGCGTCAAGTTCTGTGTGTGGTCTGAGACCAGATGTGTGTATCAGCAGACTTTTATACATAGCCGGCCAGAGTGGCCGAACGGTTCTAGGCGCTACAATCTGGAACCGCGCGGCCGCTACGGTCGCATGTTCAAATCCTGCCTCGGGTACGGATGTGTGTGATGTCCTTAGGTTAGTTAGGTTTAAGTGGTTCTTAGTTCTAGGCGACTGATGACCTTTAAAGTTACGTCCCATAGTGCTCAGAGCCATTTGAACCATTTTTTGTACATAGAGGGAGAGTGAAAGAAACCAGTACTGGTTCCTTACTACGTGTTTTTTGGGACTCGAGCAGGTAATTGTCATGTTGCAGGTGCGGCGGGAACGCAGGGGCAGCCTGTTTGAATGTGTCGACAGGGGGGCAGGGAGGGGGGCTGCCCATCAGGCCAAACTGCGCAGCGGCGGCTCAGCTGGGAGCGGCGCAGCGCTTCCTGTCGTTATCTCCTGGCGCTGGCCTCCCTAAGAGGCGGCTGCTGCCTCCTTGACGCGTCTGGAGGCGACATTTTCATCTCCTGCGACCCGCCAACGGTTCTCGAGGGATAAACGTCTGACTGATGATCAGGGCTCCATTACTCCGCACATGAAAATTTCCTCTTTCGTGTTCTACACGTTCCTTCTTTCACGAAAGGTTCTTGATAGGGAGAAATAATAAGAAGTACAACTCGCACGTTTCACGCCTAATTTCCTAGGCATGCGATAGAGGTAAGAGAGTGTCACGTATATGATACACGATTAGGGTGACCATCAGTAAAACTAAACGCGTTTTTCGTCGCAGCTCTGCACGAAATTTCATCACCAACTTTCTCCTCCAAATGCGAAAATGTTTTGCTGATGCCCACTGGCTCAGGGAGAAACAATTCTCGCAGTGAATTAAGATAAATCAGAGCTTTCACGGAAAGATTTAAATGTTTGCATTTCCGCGCGTTGTTCCGTTAGTGGAACGACGGGAAAATTGTCTATAGGCGGTTCGATGATCCCTCTGGCAGGCACTTAAGGTTTAATCGCTGAATAGTTATGTAGATGTAAGTGCTTTTAAACTACGGCGTAACACGTGATCGACTAATGTCAAAGGTACGGCGCGTTTCCTCAATTACTTGAAGTTGTTGTTGTGGACTTCAGTCCCGAGACTAGTTTGATGCAGCTCTCCATGCTACTCTATCCTGTCCAAGCTTCTTCATCTCCCAGTACTTACTGCAGCCTACATCCTTCCGAATCTGCTTGGTGTAGTCATCTCTTGGTCTCCCTCTACGATTTTTACTTTCCACGCTGCCCTCCAATGCTAAATTTGTGATCCCTTGATGCCTCAGAACATCTACTACCAACCGGTCCCTTCTTCTTGCCAAGTTGTGCCACAAACTTCTCTTCTCCCCAATTGTATTCAATACCTCCTCATTAGTTACGTGATCTACCCATCTAATCTTCAGCATTCATCTGTAGCACAACATTTCGAAAGCTTATTTTCTCTTCTTGTCTAAACTATATATAGTCCACGTTTCACTTCCATACATGGCTACACACCATACAAATACTTTCAGAAACGACTTCCTGACAGTTAAATCTATACTCGATGTTAAGAAATTTCTCTTCTTCAGAAACGCTTTCCCTGCAATTGCCAGTCTGCATTTTATATCTTCTCTACTTCGACCATCATCAGTTATTTTGCTCCCCAAATAGCAAAACACCTTTACTACTTTTCATTTCCTAATCTAATTCCGTCAGCATCACCCGACTTAATTCGACTACATCCCATTATCCTCGTTTTGCTTTTGTTAATGTTCATCTTATTTCCTCCTTTCAAGACACAGTCCATTCCGTTCAACTGCTCTTCCTAGACCTTTCCTGTCTCTGACAGAATTACAATGTCATCGGCGAACCTTAAAGTTTTTATTTCTTCTCCATGGATTTTAATACCTACTCCGAAATTTTCTTTTGTTTCCTTTACTGCTTGCTCAATATACAGATTGAATAACATCAGGGAGAGGCTACAACCCTGTCTCACTCCCTTCCCAACCACTGCTTCCCTTTCATGTCCATCGATTCTTATAACTGCCATCTGGTTTCTGAACAAATTATAAATAGCCATTCGCTCCCTGTATTTTACCCCTGTCACTTTTAGAATTTGATTGGGGGAACTCCAGTCAACATTGTCAAAAGGTTTCTCTAAGTCTACAAATGCCAGAAACGTAGGTTTGCCTTTCCTTAATCATTCTTCTAAGATAAGTCGTAAGGTCAGTATTGCCTCACGTCCTCCAATATTTCTACGAAATCCAAACTAATCTTCCTCGAGGTCGGCTTGTACCAATTTTTCCATTCATCTGTAATGAATTCGTGTTAGTATTTTGCAGCTGTGACTTATTAAACTGATAGTTCGGCAATTTTCACATCTGTCAACACCTGCTTTCTTTGGGATTGGAATTATTATATTCTTCTTGAAGTCTAAGGGTATTTCATCTGTCTCATATATTTTGCTCACCAGATGGTAGAGTTTTGTCAGGACAGGCTCTTCCGAAGCCGTCATAGTTCTAGTGGAACTTTAGGCTTCTTCCATGCATACAACCTTCACTTATGATTCTTGAAGCAAGTGGTGGCTATGATTAAGTTATGCTGTGTGAAACATTCTACGAGACGGCATCTTCTTCATTTCTTACCCCGAATCCATATTCACCTAATATGTTCCCTTCAATCCCTTTTCCTACTCTCGAATTCCAGTCACCCATGACTATTAAATTTTCGTTTCCCTTCACTACCTGAATAATTTGCTTTATCTCATCATGCATTTCATCAATTTCTTCATCATCTGCAGAGCTAGTTGGCATATAAACTTGTACTATTGTAGTAGGCGTTGGCTTCGTGTCTGTCTTGGCCATAGTAATGCGTTTGCTATGCTATTAAAATCCATGGAGAAGAAATAAAAAGTTTGAGGTTCGCCGATGACATTGTAATTCTGTCAGAGACAGCAGAGGACCAGGAAGAGCAGTTGAACGGAAAGGAGGATATAAGATGAACATCACCAAAAGCAAAACGAGGATAATGGAATATAGTCGAATCAAGTCGGGTGATGCTGAGGGAATTAGATTAGGAAATGAGACACGTAAAGTAGTAAAGGGCTTTTGCTATTTGGGGAGCAAAATAACTGATGATGGTCGAAGTAGAGAGGATATAAAATGTAGACTGGCAATGGCAAGGAAAGCGTTTCTGAAGAAGAGAAGTTTGTTAACATCGAGTATACATTTAAGCGTGAGGAAGTCGTGTCTGAAAGTATTTGTACGGAGTGTAGCCATGTATGGAAGTGAAACATGGACGATAAATAGTTTAGGCAAGAAGAGAATAGAAACTTTCGAAATGTGGTGCTACAGAAGAATGCTGAAGATTAGATGGGCAGATCACCTAACTAATGAGGAGGTATTGAACAGAATTGGGGAGAAGAGGAGTTTGTAGCACAACTTGACTAGGAGAAGGGATCGGTTGGTGGGACATGTTCTGAGGCATCAAGGGATCACCAATTTAGTACTGGAGGCAGCGTGGAGGGTAAAAATCGTAGAGGGAGACCAAGAGATGAATACACTAAGCAGATTCAGAAGGATGTAGGCTGCAGTAGGTACTGTGAGATGAAGAGGCTTGCACAGGTTAGAGTAGCATGGAGAGCTGCATCAAACCAGTCTCAGGACTGAAGACCACAACAACAGCAACATGCTATTTGTAGTAGCTTACCCTCCCTCCTATTTTTTTTATTCATTAATTAACCTACTCCTGCATTACCCCTACTTGATTTTGTATTTATGACCCTGTATTCACATGACCAAAAGTCTTGTTTCTCCTGCCACCGAACTTCACTAATTCCCACTGTATCTAACTCTAACCTATCCATTTCCCTTTTTAAATTTTCTAACCTACCTGCCCGATTAAGCGATCTGACATTCCACGCCTCGATCGGTAGAACGCCAGTTTTCTTTCTCCTGGCCGGCCGGTGTGGCCGAGCGGTTCTAGGCGCTTCTGTCTGGAACCGCGCGACCGCTATGGTCGGAGGTTCGAATCCTGCCTCGGGCATGGATGTGTGTGATGTCCTTATGTTTAAGTAGTTCTAAGCCTAGGGGACTGATGACCTCAGACATTAAGTCCCATAGTGCTCAGAGCCATGTTTGACTGACGGTCTTCATTTAGGGACCGAGAGCAGAGACGTTTGCATAGAGCTGTCAGTGCTAAAAGACAAGCAACCCTGAGTGACATTTCCGCTGAAATCAATGTGGGACGAATGCATCCATTACGACAGTGCGACGAAATGTGGCGTTAATGGGCTATGGCAGCACACGAACGACATGAGTGCCTTTGCTAAGAGCATCACAACTATCATATCCATTGCGCCCTAAACTACTGCTAAAAAGTGGCCTGGTCAGATGAATCCCGATTTCAGTTGGTAAGAGCTGATTGTGGGGTTCGAGTGTCATGTAGACCCTACGAAGCCATGTAACCAAGCTGTCAAAAAGCCACTGTGCAAGCTGGTGGTGGCTCCATAATAGTGTCGGCTTTACGTACATGGAATGAACTGGGTTATCTGGTCCATCTGAACCGATCAGTGCCTGGAAAAGGTTATTTTATGCTATTTGGAGATCATATGCAATAATTCATGGACATCATGTTCCCAAACAACGTCGAGCCATGTCACTGGGACACAACTGTTTGTGATTTGTGTGAAGAATATTGTAGACAGTTCGAGTGAATAGTTTCGCCATCCAACATGAATCCTACAAAACGTTTGTGGGACATAATCGTGAGGTCTGTTCGTTCACAACATCCTGAACCGGAAACACTTGCTCAATCTCAGAGGGTACAGTAGGGGACTTCCAACAACTTCTTGAGTTCATGCTACGTCGAGCTGCTGCACTACCCCGGACAAAAGGACGTCCAAGATGATATTACCTTGGACTCCTTCCGTTGATAGTGCATACAGTTAGTGTATTAAGATCATTGTCCGCTATCGTAGTTGTCACTGTCACAATACAAGTTCTATTGCCACTATCAGAACCCAATGCCACAATATTCTTAAAATGAAATTTTTGCATTAACTGTGCATGTTTTCATGATAGTATAGGCAGTAGGTATCCACTGCTCAGCCAGAAAATTATGACCACGGACCTACTATCGATATAAACCTGTCCAGCCGCTAGCAGCGTCACTTGGCGAGGACTGACTGCGTCAGACCGCCGCTCGGTGTAGTATCAGTGATCGTGCTGTCCGTGTGTAGAATGGGGAAGACCCGCGATCTATCTGAGTTTGACCGAGGGCAGATTGTGGTCGCCTAGAGGCTCGGCACAAGCATTTCGAAAATTGGACTACTCGTTGGGTGTTCGATGAGTGCTATGGTGAGTGTTTACAACACATGGTGAAATCAAGGTGAAACCACGTCCAGACGTCCTGGGGTTGGGTGGCCACCCCTCATCGTAGGCTTGGCGGACTGGTGAAACACGACAGGAGGTGAACTGTGGCGGAGCAAACATTAGCCTTTAATGCTGGGCAGAGCACAGGTGTGCCAGAAAACATAGTTGCACGGAACACTCCAAACGATGGGCCTCCACTGCCGACGATCCATGCATGTGCCAATGTTAACACCACGACATTGGCAACTATGGCTAAAATGGGCATGTCCACTGGCACTGCCCGTTCGCACAGTGACACAGTGTTGAATGGCCTGATGACCACCAATATCTTCTTCATCAAGCCAACAGGAGGGAGCGAATCCGCCGTCTTCCAGGGGAGCAACTCCATGACACCTGTACTGCGGGACAGAGACATGCTGGCGGGGGCTCCATTATGTTCTTGGGAACATTCACTTGGGCATCATAACGGCCAAGGATTATCGTACATTCCTTCATGACGATCATGTTTCCCTACGGTAATGGTATTTTTAAACAAGATAATGCACATATCATTAGGTCAGGATTGTTATGGAGTGGTTGGAGGAACACAGTGGCGAGTCCCATTTGATGTGCTGGCCCCTCAACTCGCCAGATTGGAAACTGATCGAAGACATCTGGGATGTGACTGAACATGACAAAAGAGCGAGCATGACGAATAGGAAGTGCATGCGACTCGGTGTGCTGTTTACGCCAGATTCGCTAAGCTTCTGTCAGGCGGTGGGCAGAATGTTTGTACATACGTGGTTTGCAGTTTTTGCTTCTAACGTTACATAAGACGACCAAACCTCTTAAGTTATGATTTTGGCACAACTCTGCAACCTGATAACTTTATAACGAGTGAGACCGGTAGAGACACAATAAATGTACATCACTACAGATGTGGTGTTTCTTATTAATTTTTAATATTAGTGTCAACCGACTGTGGAGCTCAAAATGATTAAGTTTAGTTCCAAGACTGATTATGAGACGTACCAGATGCGTCAGTTAGCTCTATTTGGTATGTGTCTCTGTCTCTCTGTCTGTCTCTCTCTCTCTCTCTCCCTCTCTCTCTCTCGCTGTGTGTGTGTGAGAGAGAGAAAGAGAGAGAGAGAGAGAGAGAGAGAAAGAGAGACAGAATGAGATTTTGTGTGAAATAGACAAGGAAAAACAGATAGTAAATTAATTTCGCATATGGAGAAAACGACGTTCGTTGAAGGAGATCAGTGTACTTATGTTTACGATATTGCTGTGCCTGTGTTGATAAGAAGAACGGTGAATTCCTTCTGACATGCATGCATGTCCGAAGGATCATAGCGTCGTTTCACTTAACCTTTAGGTGGGATTTCCTGCCTGACAGGCAGATATGGTTCGAAGTTCCACCACTGACAGCGCTGCATGTCTACCTAAGGGACTGACGACACCCATATGCTTTAGTTAACCTCTCCTCCATCTGGTGGTCGGTTGCCATCAGCTGGTAGACTTCTCTGTTTCAGGCAAGCATCATTTTCCTCCAAAGTAGTCTGTATCAAAGGCAAATCATTTCCTCTTTGTCTGCCTATCAGGAAGACGATCTCGCAAGCGTAACTTTTTTACCGGCTTGTGACGCAGATAATCCTACTAACACATTTTTATTACTTCCGTAGTTTTATTTTTGTCTTATAGTAAGTAAGTACATATTCAGGTAACGAATATTTTCACTGTATCCATTACTGGATATTGTATTGTATTAATGCAGTATTTTTTAATATACTGAATATTACCCATAAAGACATTTTCTGACTTTTTATTGTTTTGTTCTAATTTCGTTCTAAGCGTCCACCATGACTATATTTTTGCTCTCTTTGCAGAGTGAAGAAAATGTTTTCAACCGTACGAGAAGAATCATTGAACTTGCGACACCTGAGTAATCGCACGGCGACATACGTTCTGATGAATCATACGTCCCTAGCGTAGGAAACATATCGTCATCCGAACATGATAGGGACTCAGAAGTAGATATATAAGATTGTGACGGCGGTGCCCCACAGCCTGAGCCACAAATATCAACTTATCAACTTAATCTGAGGAATATCCCACCCTCCCTACAGAAAATACTTCAAACGAAGAAACTGTTTTGCGTGCAACTCTCGACCGCTTGACTGCTGCAGTAAAACTACACATGGAAACGTAATAAAAGTTCGACAATCCACTTCAGAAGGACCAGCGCGCAGCTTAAGAGATCGTCCTACAACTCAAGACTTTTCCATCCATTTTTCACTACAGAGATAGTTCAAGAAATTGTAATACATACAAACAGGAAGCTTGCCAGTGTACGAGAGAAAATAGAAGTGAAGACAGATCAGCGTCATCCGAGCACGAGGCGGAGGGTCAATGTGGAGGCTGGCATCGCCCGTTCATCATGTCAGTGGGCAGGTGGCCGCTCCTTCAGCAGGGCCTGAGCAGACACACGGGGGCAAAGGCTTGCTGGTTATTGGGAGCTCCAACGTTAAGCGGGTGATGGAGCCCCTTAGGGAAATAGCGTGCAGGGCTGGAAAGAATTCCAACGTGCACTCGGTTTGTCTGATTGGGGGCCTCATCCAAGATGTGGAGGCGGCCTTGCCTGCGGCTATCGAGCGTATGGGGTGCAGTCTTCTGCAAGTAGTTGCTCACGTCGGCACCAATGATGCCTGTCGCTTGGGTTCTGAGGCGATCCTCAGTTCGTACGGGCGGCTGGCGGATTTGATGAACACCGCTGGCCTCCCACGAAAGGTGCAAGCAGAGCTCTCTATTTGCAGCATCGTTCCCAGAGCGGATCGGGGTCCTTTGGTTTGGAGCCGAGTGGACGGTCTCAACCAGAGGCTTCGTCGGCTCTGTGACGGTCTTGGCTGCAGATTTCTAGACTTGCGCTATTGGATGGGGAATTGTAGGACGTCCCTAGAGAGGTCAGGGGTGCGCTACTCAACGGAAGCGGCTACTCGGGTAGCAGAGTACTTGTGGCGTGCACATGGGGATTTTTTAGGCTAGGCAGTAGGGCGAGGTGTCCTGATAAAGAATTTTGCCCGCATCTCGTGGTAGTGCGGTAGCGTTCTCGCTTCCCACGCCCGGGTTCCCGGGTTCGATTCCCGGCGGGGTCAGGGATTTTCTCTACCTCGTGATGGCTGGGTGTTGTGTGCTGTCCTTAGGTTAGTTAGGTTTAAGTAGTTCTAAGTTCTAGGGGACTGATGACCATAGATGTTAAGTCCCATAGTGCTCAGAGCATTTGAACCATTTGTCCTGATAAACACTCTCCAGTCGACGTGCAGGCAGGGAAATCCGGACGCGCTCAGTGTAAAGACACTTCAGCTACCAAGATATTAGCAGTAAATTTTCAGAGTGTTCGGAATATAGTTCCTGAATTTACTGCCCTCCAGGATGCGCGTGCGCGCAAATTATTCTCGGGGCTGAGACCTGGCTGAACCCTGAGATAGGAAGTTCTGAAATATTTAGTGAGGGTTGGAACGTGTATCGGAAAGACAGATTAGACACCGCACGAAGTGGTGTCTTCATTGCAGTTGACAAAAATATTGTGTCTACTGAGGTCGAAATAGAGTGTGATTGTGAAGTTATCTGGACACGTTTAACAGGGCTAGGAGAAATAAAGTTAATTGTTGGGTGTTATTACCGGTCACCAGGTTCCACCGTGACAGTTCTAGAATCATTCAAAGGGAGTCTACACTCTGTATCGCTGAAGTACCCGGATCATGCTATATTAGTCAGAGGCGACTTCAACCTACCTAGTATAGACTGGGATGTCTATGGATTCATTACAGGTGGTACAGACAAGCCGTCGTGTGAATTACTTTTGAACATATTAAAAAATATTAAAAAACTAAAAATCTGCCTCGATTGCGAAAATAACACCTAGTGTTAAGTGTTAACCCAGGTTTCGGCGTACATAACCACACCTTCCTCAGAACAACAATAAAACCCACACGTGCCTAAGAAGACCTTTGTCAACGATTAAAATAACACCATAGCTATACATTTATAAACGAAAAAGAAAAGGAAAACACAAACAGTACATATGTACAAAGTCAAAAACACTACTTAACTTAATGGTGTACACTACACCTCACACCGGCAATCGAGGCGGGTTTTTAGTTTTTTCATATTTTAACCAATGATTGCTGACGCGCTGTGATGATGAAGGTTCTTACTTTTTATCACATTATCCGATAACTGCCTTGAGCAGCTAAATCGACAGCCAACGCGTAATGGAAATATTTTAGATCTGGTAGCCACGAACAGACCAGACCTCATCGACGGTGTCAGGGATTAGTGATCATGATATCATGATGTTGTCATTTAAAAAGTCGGTCAAGAAGGCTAGGAGAGTATTCTTACTAGAAAGAGCAGATAAGCAGTTGTTAGCATCCCACTTAGTAAATGAATCGACTTCATTTACTTCCAGTACGATGGACGTGGAAGAATTATGGGCAAATTTTAAACACATTGTAAATCACGCATTGGAGAAGTATGTGCCGCAAAAGTGGGTTACGGACGGAAAAGACCCACCGCGGTTTAACAGCGCAGTTCGGAGAATGCTCAGGAAGCAAAGACAGTTTCACTCGCGGTACAAGAAAGATAGGGAGAATGAGGACAGGCAAAAGTTAGAGATTCGTGCTGCTGTAAAAAGAGCGATGCGCGAAGCATTCATCCACTACTACCGTCATACCTTAGCAAAAAATCTTTCTGAAAACCCAAGGAAATTCTGGTCGTAAGTAAAATCGGTAAGCGGGTCGAAGGCTTCCATCCAGTCACTCACTGATCAGTCGAGCCTGGGAACGGAAGACAGCAAAACGAAAGCTGAAATTTTAAATTTAGCATTTGAGAAATCTTTCACGCAGGAGGATCGTACAAACATACCGCTGTTTGAGTCTCGTACAGATTCCCGTATGGAGGACATAGTGATAGACATCCCTGGGGTTGTGGAGCAGCTGAATGGGTTGAAAATAAATAAATCGCCAGATCCTGATGGGATTCCAATTCGGTTTTACAGAGAGTACTCTACTGCATTGGCTCCTTACTTAGCTTGCATTTATCGCGAATCTCTTGCCTAAAGTAAAGTCCCGAGCGACTGGAAAGAAGCGCAGGTGACGCCTGTATATAAGAAACGTAGAAGGACGGATCCTCAAAATTACAGACCAATTTTCTTAACATCGGTTTGTTGCAGGATTCTCGAACATATTCTCAGTTCGAATATAATGAATTTCCTTGAGACAGAGAAGTTGCTGTCCATGCGTCAGCACGGCTTAAGAAAGAATCGCTCCTGCAAAACGCAACTCGCCCTTTTTTCACGTGATATCTTGCGAACCATTGATGAACGGTATCAGACGGATGCCATATTCCTAGACTTCCGGGAAGCGTTTGACTCGGTGCCCCACTGCAGACTCCTAACTAAGTTACGGGCATATGGGATTGGTTCCCAAATATGTGAGTGGCTCGAAAACTTCTTAAGTAATAGAACCCAGTACGTTATCCTCGATGGTGAGTGTTCATCGGAGGTGAGGGTATCATCTGTAGTGCCCCAGGTAAGTGAGGTAGGTCCGCTGTTGTTTTCTATGTACATAAATGATCTTTTGGATAGGGTGGATAGCAATGTGCGGCTGTTTGCTGATGATGCTGCGGTGTACGGAAGGTGTCGTCGTTGAGTGACTGTAGAAGGATACAGGATGACTTGGACAGGATTTGTGATTGGTGTAAAGAATTGCAGCTAACTCTAAATAAAGATAAATGTAAATTAATGCAGATGAATAGGAAAAAGAATCCCGTAATGTTTGTATACTCCATTAGTAGTGTAGCGCTTGACTCAGTCACGTCGATTAAATATCTGGGCGTAACATTGCAGAGCGATATGAAGTAGGACAAGCATGTAATGACAGTTGTGGGGAAGGCGGATAGCCGTCTTCGGTTCATTGGTAGAATTTTGGGAAGATGTGGTTCATCTGTAAAGGAGACCGCTTATAAAACACTTATAGGAACCTATTCTTGAGTACTGTTCGAGCGTTTGGGATCCCTATCAGGTCGGATGGAGGGAGGACATAGAATCAATTCAGAGGCGGGCTGCTAGATTTGTTACTGGTAGGTTTGATCATCACGCGAGTGTTACGGAAATGCTTCAGGAACTCGGGTGGGAGTTTCTGGAGGAAAGGAAGCGTTCTTTTCGTGAATCGCTACTCAGGAAGCTTAGAGAACCATCATCTGAGATTGCAGTACAATTTTACTGCCGCCAAAGATAAGAGAGATTAGGGCTCGTACAGAGGCATATAGGCAGTCATTTTTCCCTCGTTCTGTTTGGGAGTGGAACAGGGAGAGAAGATGCTAGTTGTGGTAGGAGGTACCCTCCGCCACGCACCGTACGGTGGATTGCGGATTATGTATGTAGATGTAGAAACTGGTAGATGTAACAGGCGCTCATAACTCATACTTGTTCAGTGCAAACATATATGCAGTGAAAGGAACATAAGTTGAAAATCGCTACCCAAGCCTTGGTCCGCCATACTGAGTGTATATTCAAAATTACTCGTATTGTCACATGCAATAATTGGTTCTGCTCGACAGAAGCAGCCAAGGAATGTGTTTAACATGGACTGATATTTGTGGCGAAGATGAAGAGCAATAAACCTCAGATTTCACCTGAATTTCTTCCTAATAAAACTCATACTCTTGGATCTAGGTTATAAGGTTAAAAAGAAATTGACATTCCTTTCCTACGTGCCAAAGAAGTCTAAATCTGTTATTATACTTTCTTCTACGCACCACTCGGCGTTCAACGGCGTAGGAACAAAAAAAAAATAAAACGAAAATAATTTCCTTTTATAATCAGGACTGGACATAATCGACATGAAATGTTCAAATCATTTGACGAACAGAGGAACCAAAAGGTGGCCTCTCGCTATACTGGGCTTATGGTGGTACAAATTCGCACACGTCGCACACAATGTGGGGAAAAAATGAACTTTTATCAAGATTCAACGTTTTGAGAATTTTGGGTACTTCTTTAGTTACACAATTCATGAAGAAGAATCTGAAGCTAACAAACCTTCCTCACGGATTACGTAAAATCATTCTAGATTGTGTCGGTGAAAATGAGACATAAGGAGCTCTGTCATTATCTTTCTTGGCCGTAAAATGTGACAGACTGGAAAAACGCAGAGGTTGCACATACTGTCCTTATCAGAAAGAAATGGGCAAAAAATTACAAGGTCGTTGAATGTGATACACCTACTTGCTTTGAATGCTCGAAAATAATATGTGCAATGAATGCATTAAAAAGACACATAGAAGAAAATTTCAGTCTCATCCTGCGTTAATTTTTTATAATTTAAAGTTTATTGGCTTAACAGCCCTTTTTTCATCTCCTGTTACCTAACCTTTATCGTTTCAGATAATTTTATTGTTTTGAATACTTACATAATATTATTAATATCTGTTTATTTGTAATACTTTTGAAATAAAGTATTTCTGCAGAATGCGAATTGTTCAGTTATCATATTGGTACGTAGCCCTGTGTAAAAAGGACGAAATGGTTGGCATTCCACATGTGTCCAACCCACAGACAAATGATCCCACTATCCGCCAAAATCTCATTTTCCGTGAAAAGGGTTAGCAACACAGGCAGTGCAATACCTTATTTATCCAGTCTGTTCCTCTGGGCCGACCACTGTGGCCGAGCGGTTGTAGGCGCTTCAATCCGGAACCGCGCTGCTGCTACCGGTCGCAGGTTCGAATCCTGCCTCGGGCATGGATGCGTGTGATGTCCTTAGGTTAGTTAGGTTTAAATAGTTCTAAGGCTAGGGGACTGATGACTTCAGATGTTAAGTCCCATAGTACTCAGAGCCATTTGAACCATTTTTTCCTCTGGACATGGGTGCGTGTCTGAAGGAACGTTACTTCGTTCATCTTAACAACACTGACACCGCAATATCAAATATTGATCCACCGATACCTGGCAGCGACTTTCGGTTAAAATGTCCTCCCCTGTATGGGTGTATTCGAGTAAAGGTTGTGACACAGGAACGACAACATGTGGAAATTTGACTCTGGCCGAGAGTCGTCCACTGATAGCTAAATGGTAAAGCGACCGCTCACATAAGGCGGGAAGTCCGGGCTCGAGTCTCGACCCGACACAGATTTTCATTGTTGTCAGTACCATATACAGCTGACGATTATCCGTATTCGTAACAGCGAATATATTTCATCAATTCTGTTTATTTCTGCCAGAATCACTTTCGATAAACCGCGGAAAGTAAAACAGCCTTTGGTCGCAAGGTTGTTTTATTGAACTCAGTTACCGGTTTCTATCGGTATGGTGGTCATCTGATTGACATAGAAGAGGAATTGCGTATTTATCAGTAAGGGTATTATGATAAAGTACAACAGTATAAGTAATAGCGTTGATTCACATGATTTATGTCGCATATTAGAACAACATACCTGTCTCCTTGAACTTAACATAATATAAAAAATGAATAAATTCTGATGAAGAATGGTGTCACAATGCCCGTCATGGCTATGACTCCTATTTGTTTTTCCCTTAAATTTGAGGAAGGGGATTTGTTATCTGTTACACGCTTCTCAGCTGGTCTGAATCAACGCTACTACTTATAGCGTTGTAACTTACCTCAATGCTCTTACTTGTAAATATGCGCATTTTTTCAAGTTTAATCTGACGATGATTATTTCAATCGAAACCGGTTACTGAATCGAATGAAAAAATTTGCGATCAGATAGTGTTCCGGTTTCCACGTATCCTCCAACATTGGATCGCTATTTCTTCAAGATGACCATGTCACCTCTCATCAACATCACTTTTTCCGATACAATCACGACTCGCTTCGGACCGCAAAAATCAACCTCAGATGTTACTGGTAATGGGTTGCACTTGGTGAGCCAAGGTTCAGGTGTTGTCAAACTGTCAGTTTGTAATCTCCTTAGTCTGGGAACTTAGGCTCCGCTAGAATTAATGTCGCCGTCCATTGGTATGCTTCGGGTTTCTAGCTACAAGGGGCAATTGATAAATAATGGACACTACGAGGTACTTGGTGGAAATATTTTAGTACATGAAATACAGAGATTCTCCTCAGAGTTTTCCCATTAATGAGATTTTTAACTGTAAATGTAGTCGTCAGTTAATTGGAGACATTATTTTAAATGATAGAAAAGTTTCGCGAAGTTGTCGCAGTTAAGTTTCAGCAATCTCTTTCTCACCATAGTGTGGGTTTCTTAATTGGAACAATAGTAATCTTCCTTGACTTTAAAGAAATTGTGAAAATTACACGGCGCCGAATCTAAACTGTTTGGCGGTGCTGTATTTTGTGACTTAACACACTCTTTACTCTTCAGTGTCGGCTCGTGATATGTGGTGTGCCGTTATGTTGTGTCGTTACAACAAAATATTCCCTTCCTCCCCTCGAATTCAACTCAGATGCTTTCCTACATTTTGGAGAACATCTCTCTAACGATCTTAGGCGACGGTGGTGCCTGATTTGAGAAAATCGTTATAAAGTTTCATTACCGGAGTAAAACGCAGTCTGTTCAATTTTGAACCATAAATAGTGAAAGCAGACTATCAGGATTCGCAAACACAGACGCCATCATATTCAGACCGAAGGTGGTAATATTTTTTTTTTCCTCCGTTTTTTCTGTGACGAATATTGGCGTCGATATTCAGGAGACTGATGTTTTGTTTCGGGCTCATAATAGTGGAGCCAAGTTTCGTGTGAAGTTACTTTATTGTCGAGAAAAGCTTCACTTTAGATCTCGTAACGCAATGACGATTGCTGGGAAATTTCAAATAAGTGGAATTTTTATTTCAGGCATGAACACGTCGGGAACACACCGAGTACACATGTTCCAACAGTCGAGCAATGCTGTAGCGTGAGTCCCACACTCACGTGAAATTCCCATGCTACCAGCAGTTTTCTGCTGTGTGATGTGCCGAATCGTCTGAATCAGTTCGTCAGTTTCTCTCCCGTAAAACTCGCTGTTTGCTGACAGACGTAGTCCAATTGTTTATTTGCCACACAGTGACGTTATTTCAGGCACACCAGCTATATATTTTCTTACCCTGTGCTACACAGTACTAATATCAGCACAGCCATATCGTAAAACTCTTTCGCTTCTATAAACTTCAATTGGAGCAACGCCTTCAACAGTCAAGAGCTCGAGGACAGAATGCTGCTTCAGTCAAAGAGACGACCTTTCCTTCTGGGATTGCATTTTGGTCGCAAAAACTTTGCAGCTAATTACAGTAACAGCTTGCGGCTATGTGAGATTGTAGCACTGCAAGTGCTTCTACCAGCCACACACCACTGCAACCGTCTTCTTCTCTAGGACGCAGCCCATTAAAGCCATAACCCGTTTGTTCATTTACAATATGAATCAGACGTCCCGCTGTAACAACAGTACTTCATTAAGTGTAGGCAACAGACGGTGAATTAATGGTCAAGTAATTTATCTGAGTTATTCCTTCTATGCCTCAAAATGATTTCTTCTGCATTTCGAATCCGACCACAAATCTGAGTCTATTCAGCTGTTTTTCACGACGTCTATTCTATGTCAGGGCTGCTCGAAAGCTGCCCCACACGTACAGGTCAACTTAGTGACGTTTTTGAGTTGCAAGCTATGACTCTTACCCTGATGTGGGGTTTGCATTGTACCATGCGGAGGATGCGAGCAACGTCTTGGGTAGGTTTTACCTCTGTAGAAGCCACGAACGGTGACAATTGCAGTTCCAGCATGTGCCACACACGGCAGACATCCGTACGCATGAACTGTACACGAGAAGACTTGACCACCTCTCAGTAGGGTCTAGAGTCACCATAGGAGATGTGATATCTTTGACAAAAGAGTAGAGATCCCGTTCACAGAACGTGCCTGAACAGGTAATTCAACACATTCTCATTGAATAGACTACGAGTTTTTACGTAAGGATATTCGACGATACTTGTGCGGTTGGTAACATTTGATGATTATATCCAAAGTCAGCATTAGTGATTGTCATTGTCATCATCTTCCGGCCAGGCAATACGTATGGAACTCTAAAGCTTAACAAAAGATCTGATAGTGACAGTCCAGAATCTATGGCGAATGTTATAAGAAATACGAAGCGCACTCTGCAACTATGTCTGCATTCCTGCAGGCAACATTCCACCGGCCGACTCTTCCAATAAGCTATATGTCAGCCTTTCACAGCTAAGCTAAAGAGCATCGTTTCCAGGCCCGCTATTTATATGAAAGCTAGCTTTTTAAGATCCGATTTAATAAGCCAATTGCCGGCCGAAGTAGCTGTGCGGTTAAAGGCGCTGCAGTCTGGAACCGCAAGACCGCTACGGTCGCAGGTTCGAGTCCTGCCTCGGGCATGGATGTTTGTGATGTCCTTAGGTTAGTTAGGTTTAACTAGTTCTAAGTTCTAGGGGACTAATGACCTCAGCAGTTGAGTCCCATAGTGCTCAGAGCCATTTGAACCATTTTTCAATAAGCCAATCAACTTTCTGCCAGCGGTAGCTTGTAGATCAGACATGCTATTCAGCGCTCAAATGGCTCCATAAATGTCACTTATTTCTCGTTAGCTGGCAACCTCAAGCATTTACAAGCATGGAATAATTTTTCTGTCGTACTTGATCACCAGTGCTATTATCCGTTCAAATTGTATTTTCATCCTTCTTAAACCATAGATTCTTGAAACACGGAAAATGAGAATCGTGATTTGCATCCATCTTATAAAAAACATGTAGCGCTACTGTAACTCTGCTGAACAAGCCGGAAAAAGGACAGAGCAGAGTCTCGAAATAATATGTAACCACTGCAAGGACTTCTCTTAACTTGTGATTTTTTGACGTTCAGTGCGACCGTAGGCGTACCAATACTTATGTCACTGGACGAGTCACTACAAAACACAGAAAATGCCCATAAAGAAGATAAATTAAGAACGAAAAAGTTCTGAGAAGAGAACTAGGAAAACAGCGCATTGGTCTCAGTATACATCCGTAACAAATATATTGCAACGAAAGATGGAGTGCATAAAATACAGCCTTTACATTCAGATTTGAAAGCTGGAGCTATTTCACTTCTGCTGGAAGTCTGGAGCAAAAGATGTAGTTCCTCTGACAAGGGACCCTTCGAAGCAATTGTCGATGTTGGTGAACTGACACCCCGCAATACTGCACGTGGGATACCTCTATGTTCATTCAAATATTACATTTGCAGTGATTGTACAAAAGTATTGTAATTTTTATTTCAAGTTAACACCAATTTTTTCGTGAAGTGGTTAACTTCATAATTGTGTCGTTTCAGTCATTTAACTGTTAGCAAAATGTCTGTTTTTAATTTCAAGTGGCTTATTTGTCTACCAGAAAAACTTTTTAGTTGTTCCAAAGCTATAGCTTTCATAGCATTTTGTTACTGTGGTAATCTTTTATTTCCTGATTTACCTCTGACTTAACAACTGCCAACATTGTTGACAAATAATCTGTACTGACTTCCTGACTTGCATACATGTGAAGGCGACTGACTGCATTCTGCCCTTGATTTCTCAACCCCATATCTCGGTTTTTATATTCCTATCGTCCAAAAATCAATTTGTAAGCGTTATGAACTCCCAAATGATATTGCACGTGGCTACTTAGCGACGATGAAAGCACATGAGAACAATGAATGAGATAGATTAACAACTACAAAAAAGCCCATGTGCAGTGTTCTGATGATTTAAAGCGTACTTTATATAGTTACTATTCTTAAATTTTTCGTTTCCATAGCCATACTGTCTGTACTTTTATAGCTTCTTATTTGGAAAGGTTCATTGTTAGTCTTTGCCATTGTGAGCACGGCTTTGGACATTCAAAGAGCTCATCCCTCGTCAGACAGCCTCCTAGATTCTGTCCAGCATGTTAATTCGTGTCGCTGTTGTTATGGTGTTGAATCCGAAAACTGGTTTGACACAAGGTGAGACCAGAGTTTCTCCTGGCGTAAACAACTTTCAAATAACTTCCGGGAATTCAGCCAGGTAACACTTTCAGCGACCACCGATATTTCGGCAGGAGAACACCCCGCCGTTTTCAAGGCAAACTGCAACGAACAGGCGGCGTACATGCAAATTTAAAACCTCGGTCGTATTTTACGGAAATACGATGTGAAATGTGTTTTCCGACCTTCATCTAAAATTAGAGCAGTTCTGAGTTCCATTAAGGATGATCTTGGACTGCGTAAGGCGGGTGTATATCGTATTACTTGTAGCTGCGGCATGGCATATATTGGTCAAACTATCAGGACCATGAAGGACCGATGTACTGAGCATAAACGGCACACACGATTACAGAAGCCGAATAGACCCGCTATTGCCGAACGTCGGTTGGATACTGGTCATCCCATGTTATGTAACAACACCGAGATATTGGCATGCACGTCCAGCTATTGGGACAGTGTTATTAAGGAGGCAGTTGAGATTAAATTAGCGAGCAACCTCGTCAACAGGGATGGAGGTTTCTGTTTAAACTCTGTTTGGAATCCGGCTCTCTCCCTTGTCAAAAAAACAGAGTAACACAGTCAATGCTACCTCACCTGCTAATTCGTAGTCTCACTATCGATAGCTCTGACTTTGGTCATCTTTGGTGGCACTAGTGTTCAGTGTGTGAGTTATCTCTCCTGCTTCAGTCCGAGAACCGAGGTTTTAAATCTGCATGTACGCCACCTGTCCGTTGCAGTTTGCCTTGAAAATGGCGGGTGTTCTCCTGCCGAAATACCGGCGGTCGCTGAAAGTGTTACCTGGCTGAATTCCCGGAAGTTATTTGGTTTGATGCAGCTCTCCGCGCTGTCCTGTGTAAGCCTCTTCATCTCTGCTTAACTATTGCAACCTACACACCTCTGAACCTGCCTACTGTATTAAAGCCTTGTTGTCCTTCAACAATTTTTAGATTTCATACATTCCTCCACAAGCAAATTGACAATTCGTCCCTTAGGACGTATGCCACCAATGGGTCCCTTCTTTTGCTCATGTTACACCACAAGTGTCGTTTCTCCTCAGTTCGATTCCGAACCTCTTTGTTAGTTACCCGACGTGTCAATCTAGTCTTCAACATTAACCTATAGCACCACAGTTCGAAAGCTTCTATTACCTTCATGTCTGTCATTACTTATGAAACGTCATTTTTACTGAGCTCACTTTTTTTTTTTGGTCATCAGTCTACTGACTGGTTTGATGCGGCCCGCCACGAATTCCTTTCCTGTGCTAACCTCTTCATCTCAGAGTAGCACTTGCAAACTACGTCCTGAATTATTTGCTTGACGTATTCCAGTCTCTGTCTCCCTCTACAGTTTTTGCCCTCTACAGCTCCCTCTAGTATCATGGAAGTCATTCCCTCATGTCTTAGCAGATGTCCTATCATCCTGTCCCTTCCCCTTATCAGTGTTTTCCACATATTCCTTTCCTCTCCGATTCTGCGCAGAACCTCCTCATTGCTTAACTTATCAGTCCACCTAATTTTCAACATTCGTCTATAGCACCACATCTCAAATGCTTCGATTCTCTTCTGTTCCGGTTTTCCCACAGTCCATGTTTCACTACCATACAATGCTGTACTCCAGACGTACATCCTCAGAAATGTCTTCCTCAAATTAAGGCCGGTATTTGATATTAGTAGACTTCTCTTGGCCAGAAATGCCTTTTTTCCCACAGTCCATGTTTCACTACCATACAATGCTGTACTCCAGACGCACATCCTCAGAAATTTCTTCCTCAAATTAAGGCCGGTATTTGATATTAGTAGACTTCTCTTGGGCAGAAATGCCTTTTTTGCCATAGCGAGTCTGCTTTTGATGTCCTCCTTCCTCCGTCCGTCATTGGTTATTTTACTGCCTAGGTAGCAGAATTCCTTAACTTCATTGACATCGTGACCATCAATCCTGATGTTAAGTTTCTCGCTGTTCTCATTTCTACTACTTCTCATTACCTTCGTCTTTCTCCGATTTACTCTCAAACCATACTGTGTACTCATTAGACTGTTCATTCCGTTCAGCAGATCATTTAATTCTTCTCCACTTTCACTCAGGATAGCAATGTCATCAGCGAATCGTATCATTGATATCCTTTCACCTTGTATTTTAATTCCACTCCTGAACCTTTCTTTTATTTCCATCATTGCTTCCTCGATGTACAGATTGAAGAGTAGGGGCGAAAGGCCACAGCCTTGTCTTACACGATTCTTAATACAAGCACTTCGTTCTTGGTCGTCCACTCTTATTATTCCCTCTTGGTTGTTGTACATATTGTGTATGACCCGTCTCTCCCTATAGGTTAACCCTACTTTTTTCAGAATCTCGAACAGCTTGCTCCATTTTATATTGTCGAACGCTTTTTCCAGGTCGACAAATCCTATGAAAGTGTCTTGATTTTACTTTAACCTTGCTTCCATTATTAGCCGTAACGTCAGAATTGCCTCTCTCGTCCATTTACTTTTCCTGAAGCCAAACTGATCGTCACCTAGCGCATTCTCAATTTTCTTTTCCATTCTTCTGTATATTATTCTTGTAAGCAGCCTCGATGCATGAGCTGTTAAGCTGATCGTGCAATAATTCTCGCACTTGTCATCTCTTGCCGTCTTCGGAATTGTGTGGATGATGCTTTTCCGAAAGTCAGATGGTATGTCGCCAGACTCATATATTCCACACACCAACGTGAATAGTCGTTTTGTTGCCACTTCCCCCAATGATTTTAGAAATTCTGATGGAATGTTATCTATCCCTTCTGCCTTATTTGACCGTAAGTCCTCCAAAGCTCTTTTAAATTCCGATTCTAATACTGGATCCCCTATCTCTTCTAAATCGACTCCTGTTTCTTCTTCTATCACACCAGACAAATCTCCACCCTCATAGAGGCTTTCAATGTATTCTTTCCACCTATCTGCTCTCTCCTCTGCATTTAACAGTGGAATTCCCGTTGCACTCTTAATGTTACCACCGTTGCTTTTAACGTCACCAAAGGTTGTTTTGACTTTCCTGTATGCTGAGTCTGTCCTTCCGACAATCATATCTTTTTCGATGTCTTCACATTTTTCCTGCAGACATTTCGTCTTAGCTTCCCTGCACTTCGTATTTATTTCATTCCTCAGCGACTTGTATTTCTGTATTCTTGATTTTCCCGGAACATGTTTGTACTTCCTCCTTTCATCAATCAACTGAAGTATTTCTTCTGTTACCCATGGTTTCTTCGCAGTTACCTTCTTTGTACCTATGTTTTCCTTCCCAACTTCTGTGATGGCCCTTTTTAGAGATGTCCATTCCTCTTCAACTGTACTGCCCACTGCGCTACTCCTTATTGCTGTATCTATAGCGTTAGAGAACTTCAAACGTACCTCGTCATTCCTTAGTACTTCCGTATCCCACTTCTTTGCGTACTGATTCTTCCTGACTAATGTCTTGAACTTCAGCCTACTCTTCATCACTGCTATATTGTGATGTGAGTCTATATCTGCTCCTGGGTACGCCTTACAATCCAGTATCTGATTTCGGAATCTCTGTCTGACCATATGTAATCTAATTGAAATCTTCCCGTATCTCCCGGCCTTTTCCAGGTATACCTCTTCCTCTTGTGATTCTTGAACAGGGTATTCCCTATTATTAGCTGAAACTTGTTACAGAACTCAATTAGTCTTTCTCCTCTTTCATTCCTTGTCCCAAGCCCATATTCACCTGTAACCTTTTCTTCTACTCCTTCCCCTACTTCTGCATTCCAGTCGCCCATGACTATTAGATTTTCGTCCCCCTTTACATACTGCATTACCCTTTCAATATCCTCATACACGTTCTCTATTTGTTCAGCTTGCGACGTCGGCATGTATACCTGAACTATCGTTGTCGGTGTTTGTCTGCTGTCGATTCTTATTAGAACAACCCGGTCACTGAACTGTTCACAGTAACACACCCTCTGCCCTACCTTCCTATTCATAACGAATCCTACACCTGTTATACCAATTTCTGCTGCTGTTGATATTACCCGATACTCATCTGACCAGAAATCCTTGTCTTCCTTCCACTTCACTTCACTGACCCCTACTATATCTAGATTGAGTCTTTGCATTTCCCTTGTCAGATTTTCTAGTTTCCCTACTACGTTCAAGCTTCTGACATTCTACGCCCCGACTCGTAGAACGTTATCCTTTCGTTGATTATTCAATCTTTTTCTCATGGTAACCTCCCCCTTGGCAGTCCCCTCCTGGAGATCCGAATGGGGGACTATTCCGGAATCTTTTCTCAATGGAGAGATCATTATGATACTTCTTCAATTACAGGCCACATATCCTGTGGATACACGTTACGTGTCTTTAATGCAGTGGTTTCCATTGCCTTCTGCATCCTCATGTCGTTGATCATTGCTGATTCTTCCGCCTTTAGGGGCAATTTCCCACCCCTAGGACAAGAGAGTGCCCTGAACCTCTATCCGCTCCTCCGCCCTCTTTGACAAGGCCGTTGGCAGAATGAGGCTGACTTCTTATGCCGGAAGTCTTCAGCCGCCAATGCTGATTATTTATCAAAATTTAGGCAGTGGCGGGGATCGAACCCGGGACCGAAGACGTTTTGATTATGAATCAAAGACGCTACCCCCCTTTTTTTTTCTTTTGTAATCTCATTTTGTTCGTTTTCTTTCGTTGCATCTGCTCGGGGCGGATGCCACAAGACATCCGTTTCTGTTCATCGTTGACCTATTGACTCAGTTTTTTTATTATAGAGGGCAGCTTACCCTCTGACCGAACACGCTGAGTTACCGTGCCGGCTAAACTTAGACCACTCCCACTGAGATCATACCCGGACGATTATTAACAGCGTTTTTATCGCCATATTCCCCTCTTTATTGTAACAAGAGTGACAGCCAGAGGAGGAAATATATGTACATGCAGCCACCTTGCATAGGTTGTGTGCGTATTATGTAAGTAGCCGTGCGAAGGAACTACTGTAATACTTCATAAATAAAAACTATTATTTTTTAAGCTGCTAAAGATCATTTTGTCCACGAAAGTAAAAGAAACATAGTGCGAAAAACTGTTTTAATGATACTTAGTGCCAAACTGGATAAATGCAACGAGGGCATAGCTCGTGTCACAGTATAAGAGCGTATTACAATCGCTTGCATGTCATAACAGCAAACATCACAGGCCACTGATGAGATGGACCTGGGCTAGATTACTGCGACCAAAGTGGATTTTTATTGAATAAAAAGGTCGGGAGAAAAGCACTCCATCGCTCTACGTGAAGCTAATGACATGCCAATGGTAAGTCAGTTAGTCAGGACATTTCCTTTTACATATGGAGATTACACGAAGAAATACAACGACAAGGTTTCCACAGTCATTTACAATCCAGAATAACGTCCAGTAACCTACGGCGAAAATGGTAAACGGGAGTAGCATTCGTTATAAACAGGAAGATAGGGCAGACAGTGAGTTACTGTGAACAGTTTAGCTATAGGGTTGTCCTCATTAGAATCGACAGCAAACCAACACCGACAACAATAGATGAGGTATACATGCCGACATCGCAAGCAGAAGATGAGAAGATCGAGAAAATATTTGAGTGTTCCTTAAAGCATTTATTAATGGTTCTGTAGACAGTTGCAGTTATTTATTAGGCTGCTAGTTTCGAACCCTCACACGTTCATCTTCAATCCTGGTCCACTGAGGCTGCACAGACAGTGCCTGATCTCAATAATATCTACTCTATAAATATTTGCATGATGAATGCCGCAGTCTACACATGCCTGTTATCGAGTTTGACTTGGTAACATGTATGTGTAGATTGTCGCGTTCATGCAGCTAACATTTATATACGTTTTTATTCTTACGATCAGGCACTGCCAGTGCAGCCTCAGTGGACCAGGCTTCAAGATGAACGTGTAAGGGTTCGAAACTAGCTGCCTAATAAACTGTGACTGTTGACAGAGCCATTAATAAACGCTTCAAGGAAGTTAAATAAAGTTGATGTTGCCTATCAACGAAATGTGGAACCTGAAGAAGTATATGAGTATATACAGATGGTAAAGGAAGACGAAAATCTAATAATCATGGGGAACTGGAATGTGGTTATATGGGTAGGAGCAGAAAAAAGAGTTACGGGAGAATACATGATTGGTAGTAGGAATGAAGGGGAGAGTGACTGAGATCTGCAATAAATTCAGCTAGAAATAGCGAGTACTGTGTTAAAGAATCACGAGAGGCAGACTTATACCCGAATAAGACCGGGAGATAGGAGAAGATTACAGCACGGTCAGGCAGAGATTCCGAAATCAGATACTGGATTGCAAGGCGTACCCAGGAGCAGATATAGTTTCAGATCACAATTTAATAATGATGAAGAGTAAGTTGAAGTTTGATACTAGTCAGGAGGAATCAATGCACAAAGAAGTGGGGTAAAAAATCCAAAGGAATGAAGAGATACGCCTGAATTTCGTTGAAACTGTAGATACTCCGATAATAAACAGCTCAATAAATAGTTTAGTCGAGGAGGAATGGACATCTCTATAAAGGGCAATCACAGAAGTTGGAAAGAAAAACGAAGGTACAAAGAACGTAAATGCGAAGAGACCGTGGGTAACAGAAGAAGTACCTCACTTGATCGATGAAACAACCAAGTGCATAAAAGTTCAGTGAAATTCAGCAATACAGAAAGACAAGTCACTCAAGAGTGAAATAAATTGGAATTGCAGGGAAACTAAATCTATATGCTTCAAGAAAACTGTAAAGAAATCGGAAAAGGAATGATTATCGGAAGGACTAACTCAGAATATAGAAAAATCAAAACACTGTTCGGTGAAATTAAAAGCAAGGGCGGTAACAGGTTAAGACTGCACTGGAAATTCCACTGTTAAATGCAGAGGAGAGAGGGGAAGGGTAGTAAAAGTACAGTGAAGATCTCTATAAGGGGGGGGAGGGGGGGGGGGGTACTTGTCTGGCGACGGATAGAAGCCGAAACGGGAGTAGATAGGGAAGAGACTGGTGATCCAGTATTAGATGGTTCAAATGGCACTAAGTACTATGGGACTTAACATCTGAGGTCATTAGTCCCCTAGACTTAGAACTACTGAAACCTAACTAACCTACGGACATCAGACACATCCATGCCCGAGGCAGGATTCGAACCTGCGACCGTAGCAGGCGCGCAGTTTCGGACTGAGCAGTATTAGAATCAGAAGAGCTCTCGAAGACTTAAGATCCCATAAGGCAGAAGGGATAGATAATATTCCATCGGAATTTTTAAAATAACTGGGAAAAGTGGCAACAGAAGGACTATTAGGTTGGTGTGTGGAAAACGAATAATCTGGCAATATACGATTTGACTCTAGGAAAAACATCATCCACACAATTCCGAAGATATCTAGAGCCAACAAGTGATAGAATCATCGCACAAGTAACTTAAGAGCTCAGGCATCCCAGTTGCTGACAAGAATAAGATAAAGAAGAACACAACAGAGAGTTGACGATCTATTACATGATGATCAGTTTGGCTTTAGGAAAGTTAAAGGGACAAGAGTGGCAATTCTGACGTTGCGGTTGAAAATGGAAGCAGAACAGAAGAAAGCTGAAGATAAGTTCACAGGATTTGTCGACCTTAAAAAAGCGTTCGACGATGTATAATGGTGCAAGATGTACGAAATTCTGAGGAACGTAGGGGTAGGCTATACGGAAAGGCGGGTAATGTTCAATAAATACTAGAACCAGGAAGGATCAATGCATATGGAAGACCAAGCACGAAGTGCTTGGATTAAAAAGGTTGTAACACTGGGAACTAGCCTTCGCCCGCACCCTTCAGTCATACATCGAAGAAGCAAGGATGGAAATGAGAAAAAGGTTCAAGAATTGCATAAAAAATTGAAGGTGAAACATTATGAGTGACAAGTTTCGATGGTGACATCGCTGTCCGCAGTAAAAGTAAATAAGCATTACAAGATCTGTTGAATAATGAAGAGTTTAATGTGTACAGAATGTGGATGGAGAATTAATTGAAGAAAGACGTAGCACAAATGAGAACAGTGAGGAACTTAACATCAGAACTGAATATGAAATTCAGGAATTCTGTTACCTAGCCAGTTAAATAACCCATGATGATCGGAGGAAGGCGGACATAAGAAGCAGACTAGCACTAGTGGAGAGGGCATTTATGACCAATGGAAGTTTACTAGTATCTAAAATAGGCTTTAATATTTGAGAATTGTATGGCAGTGAAAGACTGTGGAAAAACCGGGGTAGAAGAGAATCATAACATTTGAGATGCGGTGCTACAGAAGAAAGCTGAAAATCAGAGGGGACTGATAAGGCAAGGAATGAGGACAATCAGCGAGGAAAGGAATATATGAAAAATATTGACAAGCAGAAGTAACAGGATGATACGACATGTGAAAGCGAGGGAATACATGAGGGAATAATTTGTGTGGTACTAGAGGTAGCCTAGAGGGTAAAAACTGTAGAGGAAGACAGATGGGAATACACCTCGCAAATAATTGAGGGCATAGATAGCAAGTGCTATTCTGAGAAGAATTCATGGAGGGCTTCATCAAATAAATCAGAAGAGTGATGACAAAAAAAGAAAGAAAACTATCTTTAGGAATTTCCTCGAAACTACAATTACCGAATCTAGACTCAAAAAGAATTCTTCCTTAAATGCTTCATCAGTCCAACAGGATCACGACGTAAATGAAAAGTAAAACCTGCACATAGTTTTTTGAGAATGGGGAATGCGTTGCTACCACACAGTTCACGAAATATGTCACCCCTATACAAAGAAACACAGTACATTGTTAACTTCAGTCATCTTCGTTCTGGAATATTGTCCAGTAAACTACCTTTATGCATCTGTAAGATCACTCAAGCTCAGATCGGAATATTTACTACGAATGGACAGAAATAGCAGTGTGCAGTTGAATTATTTCACTATTCTCACTCTGACTTTCCAGTGATGAAACAAAGACTGTAGCAACATGTGCCTACGACTTTGCAGCCTTCCAGCTTGTAGCTATTTTGTGTTCAGTAATTCATTAATGACAGATTGAATATAATAATCGGAATGTTGAACATATTTGGTTCATTGTTCTCAAAGCAATCACGAAAACCACATGGACGTAACTTGAACTATAGTGAAAACCACGAAGAGGGACGATCTGCAGGTACGTCTCTCAAAAAGGCAACAAACAATTAAAGTGTAAGAAACGAAGATAAGATTCAACATAAAATGCAATTGACTTAATAGATATTACTTATTCCCATAAATCAGCTTGTAGCCGGCCGGTGTGGCTGAGCGGTTCCAGGCGCTTCAGCCTGGAACCGGACGACCGCTACAGTTGCAGGTTCGAATCCTGCCTCGGGCATGGATGTGTGTGATGTCCTTAGGCTAGTTAGATTTAAGTAGTTTTAAGTTCTAGGGGACTGATGACCTCAGATGTTACGATGTTAAAACCCATAGTGCTCAGAGCCATTTGAACCATTTGAGCCAAATCAGCTTGCGGTTTATAAAAACAGCTGCCTGTGAACCCCTGTACCACTACACGCATGGGCACCACTTTACACTTTAATTTACGAGATCTGTGTGCGGAATTATTGCAGAACGACTGCGCGAATATTTACATCGCATGACTTACATGACCTACTCGCTGCCTATTAATCACCATGGCATAGTGAGTATAACCGTATCGTCAGAAATTTCCAGCACTCGATATCTCCAAAACGCATCAACACGAGTCCGGCACGCCAAGGCAGAATACAATGCAATGTCCATTCGAATTTGTACAGCAGCATGGCCAGTTTGACGCACGCTGGCCCTGAAATTGGCTAATGAGATCAAAAGCTTGCCACAGATGCAAAATCGCTTCAGCGGTGTCACAGAGATATAAGATTTCGGCCCGACTGATCGAAGCTGTCAGTGGGATGTCTTTGCTGAATACTGCAACGATAAATTTGTAAATTTTGTAAGTAAAGATTATGGACAAAATGAAATTTCGATTCAGTAAACAAACTTTCAACGTAATTTGATAAATTCACTATAAGAAAAGTTATAATGACAAAATGACAGATAAAGCGCTATTTTATTTCTTGTCTATTAGAAGTTTAAAAAAGTTAGCTGATAGGCGTACACTGTCAATTTTACTAAAGTAAATGCATTAATTTTAGAAAGCACACAATTTTATACTTTTCGTTAGACCGCTAACCTTTAGTATTTTCATCAGAATGAGAGGATAACTTTGGTCTATGTCGTTGAAATTCAACTATTAAAAGGACATTAGGTTGATAACTTACGACTGTTGCAAAATGTGATGTACAAGAAATATAAGTGAGTTCACGTACCTTATATTCCGTTCGGCAACGATATGATGTGGTACGGGAAATATGCCAAACCTTCGTACCATCAGTCAAGGAGCCTTGAGAGGCAATTAGAGTTACAAGGTTGTCCAACAAACATTATTAAATGAGTTTCACTTCTGTCATTACTGTAAGTACTACGCAATTAAATTTACTTCAATATTGTTAATTTCTATATTAAGAGTTGCCTCTGTTTTATTTTCCTTGTCTTCCAGTTTCTGTAAAGAAATTGTCGCATCCACAACTCCGGGCAAAATTAATTAGAATTTACCGGTGTAACTGTAGCAGTTGTGGACGCTAATTCATTATACCCCAGCAGTTTCTTTGAAATGACGGGGGCATATTCTAGTGTTGACAACATTCACAGTGTCTTTCTTACAGCATTTCGACAGCCCAGTTTTATGCGAACTTGTATCGCGAAGGAGAGCATGATGGTCTACTTCACTCTCTTTTGTGTTACTATTGTGAACATCATATCCAATAACATTACAGCCTGTTATTGCTTACACACAATAGAAACACTTTTACTTACAAATCAGTTACAGAACAAAAGTAACTGAATAAAAACGATAATACGAAATCGCACAGCCTCCAACGAATAAGTAAGTAAGTAAGGCGCAAAGAGTACTCAGTGACGTCATGCGCGCAAGAGCAATTCTGTGCACTGTTTACCTCAAGGCCCTAGACCCAACGACGTCAGTTACGATTACAGTGGGCAATGCATCATAAGGAATTGACCGTGGATCAATAGAGACGTGTCGCCTGTCGGATGAATTACGTTTCTTAAACATGCACCTCAACACGGACGCACGCCGGTGGGGACAACATTATCCAAAGAAGGACATTCAACTGGTCTTACAAGGACTTGTGGTAATAATCGAAGGTACCATGACAGCTGTGTACTATGTGAATTTTATTGCTGACCACCTTCCATATTTGACGTCTAGCCCGACGGCGACTGCCCCTTCCAGCACGATAACTGTCACATGGCCATTATCGTGTTACAGTCGTTTGAGGAGGATGATGGTGCACTCACCATATCTTGGCCTGACCTGAATTCGATGGAACACTTCTGAACACTATCGGACACCAGCTCCGCGCTTTTAAGTGATCTACGCGTAATTAAAGGGTATAGCTTGAAGTGTGAGTGTTCATCTGTTGCTTCATACCCCCAAAAACCTAGTAAAATTCGTCAGTTAAATGCCACGCAGGAACGCTGCTATCTGCGTTACACAGCTGGATCAACATGCTATTAGGCTATCAGCGTAGAGCAACGAGAAATCGACGCGCTGGATCGCAATAATCCCTAAAAACATATGTCTCAATACTGAACAATAATTTTCGTTTTCCGTGGTAGATGAATACTGGAGTGAAGTTTTCTTAATGGCTTTAGTTAGTTCCCTGTATAACATGATTGTAGAATCGATTACCACGTCTGTACACTCAACACAGGAAAATTTCTCCTGTCTTTCATTAATCTTACCGAATAGTGCATCTAAATCAAAGGTATGTTTGTGCATGCGTTCGCATGTATATTAATGCATCTAACATGATTTAACGTGTGTTTATTACGTAAATACGCTGGTGTTCAAAATTAAACCAACAAACGGAAATTTTGCAAGGTTTCCATTATTTTACCATGAAACAGTATAAACACGTAACAGTAAATTAGGAACAATGTAAAGAATACACAAAATAAATAACTGTTATATGCATAACGGTAGATAAAAATGTGCTTCGTTTTTTTTCCAACTTCACGGATTTGCACAAACATTCCGACGACCGGTTAATGTGCTCAGTATGGCGTGTGATCACCTCTGGCAGCAAAATAGCCCCGACAACGACAGGGCATACTGAGAATGATGTTATCAATCTCATGTTGAAGCCACAACGCCCTTCTTGCTGCAGAGATGCTCCCAAGTCTTGGAGAGTGGTTAATGGATGCTGACATAATGCCAAGTGTCTCCCTTGTGGATCCCAACATGCTCTATGGAATTTAAGTCGGGACAGCGAGGAAGCCACGTCATTCGTGTAACGTTTTCCGTTTCCAAGAAAACATCAACCACCCGTTCTCCGTGAGGTCGGGCGTTATCGTCCATCAATACGAAATCTGTGTCCACACCTGTTGCGCGGCGTTGCCGTGCGGTTTAAGGCGCATTGCCACGGTTCGCGGGGCTACCCCGTCGGAGGTTCGAGTCCTCCCTCGGGCATGGATGTGTGTGTGTTTCCTTTAGCGTAAGATAGTTTAAGTTAGATTAAGCAGTGTGTAAGTCTACGGACCGATGACCTCAGCAGTTTGGTGCAATAGGAACTTACCACAAATTCGCAAACTTCCATTCTGGGTCCATGCCAACTCGCAACTTTCACACATGAGTCACCAAGATCTCGACACGATACTTGACAGCAGTCAATCCTTGCCGATTCACGAGTACAATTTCATGAAGAGGTATTCGAGTGGTACACATAACCCTTGCCCAGACCATTGTGGATCAACCGCGATATCGGTCCCTTTGCACAATGCTTCGGTCCAGAAATCGAGTTCCCGTTCCTTCCAGATGCGAATACTTGGGTAATCACTCTCCATACCAAATCGGAACTCATCGGTGAAAAGAACATTGGCCTACTGTTGGACGTCCAGGTGGTATGTTGACAACTCCACTCCACACGTTCCCTTCTGCGATGACGCATCAGAAGTACACATACCCGCAGGTCTCCGTCAATAAAGACCACTCTGCCGAAACGTTCTGTCACCGTGTGTCTCAATACAGCACTTGGGAGTGCGTGCTGCGAGGTCAGACGCCAGCTGCCGTGCAGTACTAAGGCGGTGCCGTCGTGCCCGTACAGCCAAATAACGACCCTGTCACACGTGGTCGGCCCTGCCCTTATCTTCGGGATTCAGTTTCGGTCTCTTTAAACTGTCGCCACAGTAGAGAAACAACAGAACGATTCACACGAAGCCATCGAGCCACATCAGTTTGCGACCCTCCTGCTTCCACCCTCCTTATGGCCCTCCACCTGGTAAGTGTCTTCTTTGTGCTATACCATCCCGTCTGTGACTGTGTACTCAGCGATTGTGGATGTGGGACAACCCGGCTCACACTACCCCACTGATAGGTGCCCTGGCTTCATCGTTGGCGTGGTTGTACGTTGAGCGGAATGCCACCATCCGCGCAGAACACGACTGAACAGATATTTGTTGATAGTTTGTATGATTATACCGTGAATCAGACACAAGACGGGGAAACAGTGGTTTTTGCTATAGTTCCGGTCATCATTGTGGCACAAGAATGCTTATCGACTTATTAAGCATCCTTTAGCCACACTCTAACTACAATGACATCCAGAATTAAAGCAACAAGCACTATTTCTCCGTCTTGCGTCTAATTCACGGTATAATAATACAATTTACTACTGCTCAACAACGTCGTTTACGCGAAGTTTACGCCTGACAATACTATAACAGTCGTTCCGAGTATTTGTAACCACAAAGAGTGCGTTATGGCGTTATTCAGGTCACAGACGAATGGACGAAAGTCATTTGAGTTCGTCACGCCTCTAACGTGCCGCGTTGAGAAGGAAGGAACGAAGGTTAGGGTGGAACGTCCCGTCGACGACGAGGTCGTTAGAGACGAACAGGAACACGGAAATGTCTACGACGAGAAATATCTCTTTGGCGTCCTTTACAAAAAATCCCTCCTGTCATTGGGTTCATATAACTTAGGCGACCTAGAAAAAACTTAAATGTAAATGGATATCTCAACTCTTTTGCGCTGTATACAATTGCACAGTCTTAATCACCTCGCTGGTCATAGCGTGGAGTGAGTCCAAAACCTTCGTATATGTATACCAGCACCTTACCTCTACAAGCTGTTTTAGTTCGTGAGTTTTCCAAAAAAAAAAGAAACAAAAAAAAAATGTTCAAATGTGTGTGAAATCTTGTGGGACTTAACTGCTAAGGTCACCAGTCCCTAAGCTTACACATTACTTAACCTAAATTATACTAAGGACAAACACACACACCCATGCTCGAGGGAGGACTCGAACCTCCGCCGGCACCAGCCGCACAGTCCATGACTGCAGCGCCTGTGGCCGCTCGGCTAATCCCGCGCGGCCGAGAGTTTTCCTTACAGATAAACATTGGGTCTCGGATAAGAAAGTGAAGTAAGCTACCTAATGTGGACTGCGCTTTGCCAGCTGTGCCACTGGAATAAGACCAAAAGCTTCAGTTGTCTATAACAATCACGTAATTTTCGATTTGAAAAATGGAACTGATGATAAAGGTATCCACGTGAGCCTATGGCACCAGGTCTTGAATGCAGTTTTACTTTGGCAGGGGTTTTTATTGGAGAGCGACCAGAACATCAGATGGAAAGGCTCTTCGCTTTAGGTACTGAAATATCATAAACGCGTGACAGAAAATCACCTAACAGGCTATTGACCCTTCTTGTAAATATGGAATCTGTATTTAAGCTGACTAGGTCGCACAAAAAAAAGAAAACCATACAGAAGGTGAAGAATTACTTTATTGATCACAAAGTATGCATGACACGTTTCGGACTTATTCCATCTTCAGAAATCCATGACCAAATGTAGCACAAGGACAAGTGCTTTACCAGTTGTGTCTGTAAAATACTACGGATCTTTGGTCTGTCATCTCGTGTTATACACAAAACTAGTTACGCTCTTGTCCTTTGCACTTGGATTTCTGAAGATGGAAATAATTCCGAAACACTCCATGCATGCTTTTTTATTAATAAAGTCATTCATCACCTGCTTTGTGCCTTTTCATGTGAACTAGCCAGCTTAACTACAGATCTTGGCATATTTACTGAAATACTGTTTTACAGAAATGAGACGTATTATTGCAGTAACTGAGGGTGATGTTGATTTATAACTATGTGAGCGAAATAGCCCGGATCACTTTTTTAAGTGTGATAACCGATTTCAGCGGTACTACGCTATCTTCAGATCTAAAATTAAAACACAGGAGGACGATTTCTAGCATCCGCATCAGCTGCTGCGACATGTTGTAATGATGCTTACCATTGGCCGAGGTGATAACAACAGTCCTCTTGCCCCTGTGTTTTAGTTTCAGGTATTCACATGGTATAATTTGGCCGAAACCCGTTATGACAGTTCAGAAACCTTGATCTGTACTGCTTTGGTCAAAAATAATCATTTGAAAGCTGTCATCAAAAATCAAATGGCTCTGAGCACAATGGGGCTAAACTTCTGAGGTCATCAGTCCCCTAGAACTTAGAACTACTTAATCCTAACTAACCTAAGGACATCACACACATCCATGCCCGAGGCAGGATTCGAACCTGAGACCGTAGCGGTCACGCGGTTCCGGACTGTAGCATCTAGAACCGCTCGGTCACCTCGGCCTGCAAAGGTGTCATCGATGGGCATTAGTGACTGAGGAGTGAATGTAGGAAGTTTCAGCCATGGAATGAGCGACTATTTAACAAGACGGCATTGGCCACATTTTGAAAGGTTCAGGCCGAGTAGTTTGTAAAATATCATGTTTTACCAGTAGCGGCTCGAATGACTCACAAATCTAGTAGTATGAGATTTTCACTCTGCAGTGGAGTGTGCGCTGATAAGAAACTTCCTGGCAGATTAAAACTGTGTGCCGGACCGATACTCGAACTCGGGACCTTTGCCTTTCGCGGGCAAGTGCTCTACCATCTTTTTTTTTTTCTCTCATTTTGTTCGTTGTTGATCGTTGTGTTTGGTCGTTGCGGAAGTCACGTGACATCCGTTAAAGTTCGTTTTGTTGATCGTTCCACTCAGTTTTTTATTACAGAGGCCAACAGCTCTCTGACCGAACACGCTGTCCCACCGTGCCGGCACCATCTGAGCTACCCAAGCACGACTCGCGCCCCGCCCCACAGCTTTACTTCTGCCAGTACCTCGTCTCCTACCTTCCAAACTTTACAGAAGCTCTCCTGCGAACCTTGCAGAACTAGCACTCCTGAAAGAAAGGATATTGCGGAGACATGGCTTACCCACAGCCTGGGGGATATTTGCAGACTGAGATTTTCACTCTGCAGCGGAGTGTGCCCTGATATGAAACTTCCTGGCAGATTAAAACTGTGTGCCGGACCGAAACTCGTACTCGGTGCGTGAGTCGTGCTTGGGTAGCTCAGATGGTAGAGCACTTGCCCGCGAAAGCAAAGGTCTCGGTGCGTGAGTCGTGCTTGGGTAGCTCAGATGGTAGAGCACTTGCACGCGAAAGGCAAAGGTCCCGAGTTCGAGTCTCGGTCCGGCACACAGTTTTAATCTGCCAGGAAGTTTCATATCAGCGCACACTCCGCTGCAGAGTGAAAATTTCATTCTGTTAGGCATTGGGAGGTGACGGGTGCTGAGCAACGTGCCAGTTGTATCGAGCACCCGTCACCTGACCATCTCGAGCAGATACCTCGAAGAAATATCGAACAGATCTGGCGGGAGAGATGGAGGAGTAGGACATCACAGTTCGCTATTATCTCGTAACAGATGTAGAGCCGTTCTTTGGCTTTCGATTACTAGAGTTAACACTGGTGGATTACCGATGTCTTAGTCTTATTCTTACTGTTAATATTGTACATCACAGTGTACTTATTGTTTTCTAACAGGACTGAATGTTTCACAATAGAAGTGCAGATATCCCACTCTGCACTCTTCACATCCAGTATACTCTTCCACGACAGCCACTGACACATCATGTTGCAAACAGTTTAAGATACAGAAATAAAATTTCGACGTTCGGCAAGGCGTTTAAAAGGAGGTTTGGCTTATGCATATTACTCGTAACATTTAACCCACAAAAATGTGTTTTTATGAAACGACTTTATTTTAATCGTATTCGACAGCTCTTGAAGTGGGGGAGAACAGTGATACAACAATCTTCATCTTCAGGAGTGAAGCGTTTCACCAGAAAAGCAGTAAATATAATGATCCAAGAAATTAAAATCGCTGACAGCGGAGTCTCTCGGACTTTGCCCCGGTAACATGGCGTAACAGAGGTTGCAACTGCTCTGTGCAACTGAATTCGTCCCCACGTTTATCATGTATTATAATTTTAAATATACATTACTAATATTAATCCTTTAAATGTACACATCTTTGGAAGACCTATGGGATTCGAAACACACGTTGTTACTCAGAAAGCCACAGTCTTCTGTTTCTATAATTCAGTGGATAGGATCTCCAGAGTTGCCAAACATTCATTCTTTTGTCTACTGTTACATATGAATCCTGTTTCTACATCTCTAACCATCTGTGAAACATTATGCAGGCCCGCGTTACACGAAACACACTACACTGTTCACGAACGGAAGACGATATATTCTTATCCTGATCAACAAGGCTCCATGCTTTCAATGACACTTTGTCTTTATTACATTGTGAAATATGATATACCAAGTGTCAATTTTCCTGTGCCGAAAAGTCTCGTCTGTACTGCATAAAGAAGTAGTTGTATTTGCTTTGTTCTAGCATATAAAATGTAATTATTTCACCCGATAATATTTATTGCCTTCGACGGCTGTCGCTAACGAAAATTCATATAAAATAGTTGATCGTTTACAAAGAGTACTTTCTGTGTGAAGAAAAGTCTTCTACCGATGTACGCTTCTTTGGAAGACCCATGAAATACGTTCCTATATGTTCAAATGTGTGGGAATTCCTAAGGGACCAAACTGCTGACCTCATCGGTCTCTAGACTTAAACACTACTTTAACTAACTTATATTAAATCACGCTGAGAACAACACACACACCCATGCCCGAGGGAGGATTCGAACCTCCGGCGGGAGGGGCCGCGCAATCCATAACATAGCGCCTTTAACCGCGCGGCCATTCCGCGCGGCGAATACGTTTCTGTTTGAAAACAACACTTTTCTTTATCAGCACTGCGAGGAGTAAGATGTACAAACCAAACAGCATAGTATGGATTATTTTGAAGTCATTTTGACTATTTTTCGACTGTGACTGTCTCAAGAATTTGTAAAGGTTTTTTAAATTACCGCTGTCAATTTCAAAATCCTTCACATGCAGTATTTGGTCCAACGTTACACAGAAATTCGGTTTCTACTTCTCGAATCATCTATAAAACAATATGCATGTACGCGTTACGTGAAACACGCTGCACTGTATAAGAACGCAAGGTGATACATCGCAGTCTGACAAGAGGACTTGCTTTCCAGTGACATTCCATGTTTGCTGCGTTGGGTTTTACGATACGTCAAGTGGCAATTTTGCGTGCAAAATAGTTTCAACTATGCTTCCTTTTGACGTAATTGTATGTGTTGTGTATTGTGAGGGTGTCAATAAAACGAAACATTTTCGCAAGATAAAATTCTTTACGTCGTCTTTTTAACACCATCGGAAATTCTTGCAAAACTGCTGACCGTTTATAAGGAGCAGTTTTCAACGGTTAAGCTTTGTATTACTTAATTAGTATCTCACTTGAAGAAAATCCACGTAAATGACACACTGAAATAGCAACTGTGGTGTCACCGCCAGACACCACACTTGCTAGGTGGTAGCTTTTAAATCGGCCGCGGTCCGGTAGTATACGTCGGACCCGCGTGTCGCCACTGTCAGTGATTGCAGACCGAGCGCCACCACACGGCAGGTCTAGAAAGACATACTAGCACTCACCCCAGTTGTACAGCCGACTATGCTAGCGAACCTACACTGACAAATACGCTCTCATTTGCCGAGACAATAGTTAGCATGGCCTTCAGCTACGTCATTTGCTACCACCTAGCAAGGCGCCATTACCAGTTTATATTGTAATAATGTCCAAACAAGAGCGATGTTCTCCAATTGTGGATTAAGGTTAAGTATTCCAAAAACTACGTTCTTTTCTTTATAGGATAATTACTTTACCTTGTGCCAGACCTCACGCCAATCTACGTGAGCTTAAAAGCGTGCATTTCGGCCTCCTCTAGCAACACGGTGTTGGCTCTCCTGCCAACACTTCAGCAACCATAGAAAAAACACAGAGAGGGGCAGAATATGGTATTTCTCTTTTGGTAAGTACACTTGTGCCACGTGCCAGAGGCTAGAGGGCTTACAGAAGGAAAAGTGTGTTATAGTTTAACTTGAAGAATTAAATACAACGAAATTTAACGGATGATGAGTGCTGACTGTTTTAAGAAGAATCCAACTGACTTTTGTACAGGTAGGTTTTATTCGCTGAGAATTTGGCACCTCCTTGAGCCAGAAATGAAACAATCAAAACAGTGTGAAGCAAGCACGTGAGATGGTATTCTGGAGGGGAGGAAGAGAAAGTAACAGAATACGAAGAATTAAAATTGACGCCTCACCGAGAGATGAAAAAGGCGAAATTCATGTACAATACCAATGACCTGTCCTTTATACGTGAAAATTCGACACTATGGCTTGATACTAATTTCAAGCCAAACTCAAATCATCTACCTCATTTCAGATTTTGGTAAATCTTTGGTAAATATTTTTAATAATTTGCTTTTTACAACATTTGTTCTATCATTTTAGACACGTCTTCCGAGGTAAGGCTTAACAATGACGAATGAAATCACTTCAAATATGTATATTCCCGCCGGCCGGAGTGGCCGAGCGGTTCTAGGAGCTTCAGTCTGGAACCGCGCGGACGCTACGGTCGCAGGTTCGAATCCTGCCTCGGGCCTGGATGTGTGTGACGTCCGTAGGTTAGTTAGCTTTAAGTAGTTTCAAGTTATAGGGGACTGATGACCTCAGAAGTTATGTCACATAGTGCTCAGATCCATTTGAACCATTTGTAAATTTCTGTGAAGAAGTCGTTATATTGCCTCGGTAGCCTCACAGTTCTTCATCTTTTCAGGCTGCCTGCCTAGTTAGAACTCGTGCTCATTGAAATGTGCGGGCTTGCCGAACTATTCTTCGCGTTCTGCATTTACTGCCTAGTCGTGTTAACCAAGCTGTAAGTAACGCTCATACAACGGGAGATCTGTATAAATAGGCGTCTCGTCTCCAAAACATTTCTCAGGCAGATGCATTTTAACAATCCGAACTCCATCTACGGAAACAAACGCTCACGAATTACTTTTGTTAAGTACTACAGGGAATGACGTAATTTGTTAGCGAATTTGCGGCATCGCAATGCAGTTTAAAACCATTTACATTCGACGGACGAAGAAAGTGACTATATGCCTGTCATGGTCGGCAGCTATGATCTATGTGGATATGAAGTTTTCGTATAGAAAACACAAATTACATTCTTGTTCTCCAAAAAAATCTCATTGTAGTTGTAGTAATTTATTTACTAGTGTGAAATATTGTTCGAGAAACTTTTATGGTATGATGCCTGCCATCTACTGGCTGAAAACGATGGACCTTGGACGTTGTAATGTTTCTGAGATACAATGTATTGGCTATTTTATGATATTATGTTGCTGTGGAGTGTAGTTTAAAACAAAGTTCGCAGTTGACATTATTCTGGCGACAGTACTCAAACAAACTTCGATTTTACTTCCGCAACAAAAACTTAAAATCATCGGTAACGAACAATTTTGTCTTTGCCTTTAGGAGAGACTGTTGTTATTGATATAGGACTGGTTTACAAGCATGTGTGGTGTATACTGATTTTAATGTTGTTTACAAGTAACTGCTAAAATTTAAGAGTGTAGATACTTTTCTTGTGGCTCCACATCATGTATGAAAAGTTCAGAGGACGTCATTTTCCACTTATTGTTGCAGAAGTTTTTTTTCTGCTTTTGTAGTTTCGGCGTTACGTCATTGGCAAGCATCCAGAAACATTCAGTATAATGTATGTGAAAAATGTAACGGGAAGACGACAATGGTATGAACAACAAACTTGGACCTGTATTTACGTGCACGCCATTGAAAATTTTCGATGCTATACTACGGCAAATATTCCTCTGTCTTAACACCATTAGTGTGAAGGTGTCGAGAAAAGTAAGGCCTCCAAATTGATTTGAAAATTCTTAAAGCTTTTTAAATAAAACAAACGTTATTTACATTCTACATCTTTATTCTTCATGTCTGCATATCTGAAGCCCTCTGCCGTTAGATGACACGAAATTGTAACGTGTAATATGGCTTTGACTAACGTAACTTTGTCATTGCATGAGAAAATGCGTGCTACAATCGAGTTTCGAATTCGCTGAATTCGTCCACACATGGAGCATCGTCTTCTTCAGCATGAAACTACCAGATCGCACACGAGTGTTACGGCATCTGCAACAATTCGACGCCTTGGGTTCACTGTCTTCGATCACCCATCACACAGTTCCGTCTTTGCCTCATCCGAGTTTCATCTACTTCGAAAACTTAAGGAACACCTTCGAGGGTTTCACATCGATAGCGATGAAGCAAAGAAGAGGTTGTGGCTTCGTCATCAAAGACAGACATCCTGGGGTGAAGGTATCGGCGAACTGTTTGCCTTAGGGAGATACACACACACACACACACACACACACACACTCACAAACACACACACACACACACACACACACACAAAACACAAAAAAATATATATCACACCATTACACACACACACACACACACACACACACATATACACACACACACAGAGCACAAAAAAAATTAATATCACACCAAAACACACACACACACACACACACACACACGCAGAAATGCATACACGAACAAACCACAGATACTTCAATAATAACATTCGATCTTTGGCAAAAACATTTGACAGTCGGCAACAGAAACCAAAACATTGGATTAAAACAAGCGTTCAGTTCATAGTGCTGTGAAATGTGGGGAAAAAACCGCAACTTGGCGTTCATAAGAAGAAGAACAACACCACAAATGGAAGAGGAGCGTAATATGTAAGAAATTGTCGACGTAACCTGTAATTACAGTTCAAAACATTACCACTTAACAGGAACTGTTTATAACCTATAGCACAGTGACAAAAATGTAAATTAAATAGCTAACATATGTACGTATTCCAGGCCACTGATGATGCCTTGCAGAAAATAAAGGCGAAACGCGTATGGCACTAAAATTGTGTTTTATTCAGTTGCTGTCAGATGATCCATAAGTAAACATTATCAATATACCGTAATGAAGAATAAAGCTGTAGAATATTAATAACGTTTGTTTTATTTAAAAAGTTGTAATAGTTTTCTGAGAAAATTTCAGAGGTACCATGCCTTCGTATTTCCACACAATTTGAACATGAAGCAATATGTGAAATACATATGCCTATGGTTTTTTAACAAGCTATGAAGTGGGACGAAATTGTACAGGGGTACCAACATTCCTTAATATGTCTGTCTTTGCCGTTACATGGCTCCGAATACCTGTAAGTACGTACGTGTTAATTGGTTACTCTTAGTGTTCTTCACAGCATTGTGGTCTCCCCATTAAATTTTGCAGATGCGTTTTATTTTAGGTTTATGTATGCCTTGACAACGGTATCATTTCGAAATTTGAATGGCAGAACAAAAGCGTCTACAGCCGTACGCGGAATAAGACGTCGTTTAAACTTCCGTAACTTTTTTGACTTATCTGTTACGGTGTCGGCGTGTAATTAATTATATTTCTGTGCTTAATGTCTGTTCTATCGGTAGAGACAGCCTGTTGTTCCGATTACTCGCAAAGTATACGACGCAACCGCTAGCCTGCTAGGCAGTCCACTCGTGTAGCGCGGGCTCGAGCCGCGCGAGGCAGACTTACCGGCAGCCTGGAGTACGAGGTGAGCCAGACCCAAGGGGTGGCGCCCTTGTCGCCGGACGCCTTGCTCTGCTGCTGGTCGCGCTCCTCGATCTCGGGCCGCAGTTTGGGGTCGAAGAACTCAACCGTGGACTCCTGCACGACGGCGTTGCTGTCGTCGGCGAGGCTGCGCGGGGCGCGAACCCGCGACGCTTCGTCCTCGCCCTCGGCGTCGTCGTCGGGGTCGGCGACGGCGCCGCTGCTGCAGCAGCCGCGCTCCACCCTCTGCACGTAGCGCAGCAGGTAGCAGGAGGAGGCGAGCTGCGCCAGCAGTAGCGCGCACAGACACGCGTACACCGCCGCCCAGCGGCCGGCGCCGGAGCCGCCCCCGCCGTCGTCCGCGCACCTCGCTACCATCGCGGACACTGCCAGCCGAGCGCGCTCCGTCCGGCGGCCGCGGCGCCTCGCACCCTGCGCGCGCATGCGCGTTGCCATAGCAACGGCCGCACGTGCTCCTCGCGTCGCTTGACTCACCCCTTCCTACTATTAAGGGTGCAACGGCGCGACCGGAGTTTCTGCGCGAGCAGTCTTTCTGACGTCACTCAACTGACGGTGTTGCTTCACTGTTAACAACAAACCCAATGACGTCGTACTAGGAAGCGTCACGAAAGGGTATCTTATCAAAGTACTGCCGCTCCAGGCTCAGACGGCGCAGCCCTACTCGCTTGCTCTCGTAATCAGGAAGAAAGAAATTCAAATCCCTATTTCACCCATTCTAGGATTGCTCTCCCTCTCGCTATTCGTTTAGTCGGTTCCGACTCTTCGTGACCCAATCAAACAAATCACGCCACTTTTTCCTGTCTTGGACTTCCTCCCGTAGACCTTCCAGGTTGGAACACATTGCTTCTGTGATGCCATCGATCCATCTCATCCTCTGACGTCCTCTTCTTCTAGTTCCTTCAAACTTCCCCAACATTAATGTTTTTTCCAGCGAGGCATGCCTTCGCAATGTCTGTCCAAAGTAGGTAAGCTTTTGTTTTAATATTAGACCTTCCAGGGAGAAATCTGGTTTTATTTGCTCCAATATTGATCTGTTGACCTTTGGAGAAAAGAGAGCCACTTGTATGAATATCAAGAGCTCAGATGGAAACCCTGTTCTAAGCAAAGAGGGGAAAGCAGAAAGGTGGAAGGAGTATATAGAGTGTCTATACAAGGGCGATGTACTTGCGGACAATATTATGGAAATGGAGGAGGATGTAGATGAAGATGAAATGGGAGATACGATACTACGTGAAGACTTTCACAGAGCACTGAAATATCTGAGTCGAAACAAGGCCCCGGGAGTTAACAACATTCCATTAGAACTACTGGCGGCCTTGGAAGAGCCAGTCCTGACAAAACTCTACCATCTGGTGAGCAAGATGTACGAGACAGGCGAACTACCCTCAGACTTCAAGAAGAATATAATAATTCCAATCCCAAAGAAAGCAGGTGTTGACATATGTGAAAATTACCGAACTATCAGTTTAATAAGTCACAGCTGCAAAATACTAACGCGAATAATTTACAGACGAATGGAAAAACTGGTAGAAGCCGACCTCGGGGAAGATCAGTTAGGATTCCGTAGAAATATTGGAACACGTGAGGCAATACTGACCTTACGACTTATCTTAGAAGAAAGATTAAGGAAAGACCAACCTACGTTTCTAGAATTTTTAGACTTGGAGAAAGCTATTGACAATGTTTACTGGAATACTCTCTGTCAAATTCTAAAGGTGGCAGGAGCAAAATACAGGGAACGAAAGGCTATTTACAATTTGTACAGAAACCAGATGGCAGTTATAAGAGTCGAGGGGCATGAAAGGGAAGCAGTGGTTGGGAAGGGAGTGAAACAGCGTTGTAGCGTCTCCCTGAAGTTTTTCAATCTGTATATTGAGCAAGCAATAAAGGAAACAAAAGAAAAATTCGGAGTAGGTATTAAAATCTATGGAGAAGAAATAAATACTTTGAGGTTCGCAGATGACATTGTAATTCTGTCAGAGACAGTAAAGGACTTGGAAGAGCAGTTGAACGCAATGGACAGTGTCTTGAAACGAGGATATAAGACGAAATTCAACATAAGCAAAACGAGGATAATGGAATGTAGTCGAATTAAGTCGGGGGATGCTGAGGGAAATAGACTGGGAAATGAGACACTTAAAGAAGTAAAGGAGTTTAGCTATTTGGGGAGCAAAATAAATGATGATGGTCGAAGTAGAGATGATATAAAATGTAGACTGGCAATGGCAAGGAAAGCGTTTCTGAAGAAGAGAAATTTATTAACATCGAGTATAGATTTAAGTGTCAGGAAGTCGTTTCTGAAAGTATTTGTATGGAGTGTAGCGATTTATGGAAGTGAAACATGGACGCTAAATAGTTTGGACAAGAAGAGAATAGAAGCTTTCGAAATGTGGTGCTACAGAAGAATGTTGAAGATTAGGTCGGTAGATCATGTAACTAATGAGGAGGTATTGAATGGGATTGGGGAGAAGAGACGTTTGTGGCACAACTTGACTAGATGAAGGGATCGATTGGTAGGACATGTCCTGAGGCTTCAAGGGATCACAAATTTAGCATTGGAGGGCAGCGTGGAGGGTAAAAATCGTAGAGGGAGACCAAGAGATGAGTACACTAAGCAGATTCAGAAGGATGTAGGCTGTAGTAGGTATTGGGAGATGAAGGAGCTTGCACAGGATAGATTGGCATGGAGAGCTGCATCGAACCAGTCTCAGGACTGAAGACCACAACAACAACAACATTGATCTGTTGGTTCTCTTTGCAGTCCATGGAACTCTAAGAAGTTGATCTGTTGGTTCTCTTTGCAGTCCATGGAACTCTAAGAAGTTTGCTCCAACATCACAATTCGAAGAAGCAAGTTCTTCGCCGTTCAGCCTTTCTAATGGTCCAGGTCTCACATCCATACATCACAACTGGAAAGACCATAGCCCTCACAATACGGATCTTTGTTGCTAGTGTTATATCTCTGGACCTTATAACCTTGTCAAGGTTTGACATCGCCTGTCTACCGAGCAACAGGCGTCTCCGGATTTCATGGCTGCAGTCGCCATCAGCAGATATCTGGGAACCGAGATAACTGAGTGTGGTCACTGCCTCCATGATTTCTCCTGCTATATCCCACGAATTGGTAGGTGTAGTTTCCATAATTTTCGTTTTCTTCACATTCAGTCTAAGATCGGCCTTTTCACTTTCGTCTTTCACCTTCATCAAGATTGTTCTCAATTCTCCTTCACTTTCTGCCAACAGGATCGTAGCATCCGCGTACCTGAGGTTGTTTACTTTATTCCAGCTATTTTAATTTCTGTTTCTCCTATATCTAGCCTCGCATTCCTCATAACATGTTCGGCATACAGATTGAATAAGTACGGTGACAGTACGCAGCCTTCCCGGACCCCTTTCTGAATCTTTATCCATTTCGTTGTCCGCAGCTTGTGGTCGTGCGGTAGCGTTCTCGCTTCCCACGCCCGGGTTCCCGGGTTCGATTCCCGGCGGGGTCAGGGATTTTCTCTGCCTCGTGATGACTGGGTGTTGTGTGCTGTCCTTAGGTTAGTTAGGTTTAAGTAGTTCTAAGTTCTAGGGGACTGATGACCATTGATGTTAAGTCCCATAGTGCTCAGAGCCAATTGAACCAATATCCATTTCGTTGTTCCATACATAGTTCTCACCGTGGCTTCTTGGTCTATGTATAAACTCCGTATTAGATGAATGAGGTGATCTTGTACACCCATGTTTTCCAGTACGTTCCATAATTTGTTGTGATCGACGCAGTCAAAGGCTTTGGCGTAGTCAATAAAGCAGAGGTACACATCCCTCTGGAATTCTCTTGCTTTTTCCATAATCCACCGAATGTTAGCAATTTGATCTCTAGTTCCTCTTCCTTCCCTAAATCCAGCTTCTTCATCTGGTATCTCTCGATCTAGATATTGGCGAAGTCTATTTTGTAAGATTTTTAACATGACTTTGCTAGCATGTGATATAAGTGCGATTGCTCGGTAATCTGAGCATTCTTTAGAACTTCTCTTCTTTGGAATGGGGATGAATAGTGATCTTTTCCAGTCTTCTAGGATTGCTACCTTTATTTTAAACTACTAGAAACGAGTAACAGAACCATTTCTTCTACGACGCATCACATGCCTCTTCGAACCGTTTTGACCTGAGCCAGTGCTCTCTTTGTCAACCCGCCAGCGTAGCCGAGAGTCACAGTCCGGCTTTCGCCGCCGTGCAGTGCGGACGTGTTGCTGTTTCCGCCTGCGAAGCGCACGCGCTCGCTGTTGTTTACATTTCCGCGGCCGTCACTTACGTGTCGCTTACGTGCACTAGAACCATGGCCAACCGTTTTAGAAAATCCACTTTACGATTCACCTTCTGCAACGACTACGCACGACCAAAGGCCTTGAAAGTGGAACGCTTCCTGCGCGACGTTGCTAAGATCCCAGCTTCCGATATCTTGGGCATCCATTTGTCCATATTAAGCAGTACGGTGTACGTCAAGGTCGTCAATGACGCGGTATGTGAACGAATACTTCGTGACACCAACCATGGCTTACGCTTTTGCCACGCCGACGGCAACGTCGGAGCGGTCACCGTCGACCATGCCGGCTTAGGAATGCGCACCATACGAGTTTTCGAACTCCCGTTCGAGCTCCCGGCGGAAGACGTTATCGCGGCTTTCCGCCCATATGGCTCTGTACATGGCCACACTGCCGAACGCTGGGCGCAATTCCCAACGTACCCCGTTCTTAACGGTGTACGGCAGATCACCATCGATCTCCATCGCCACGTGCCATCTTACCTGCAAATTAGCGGGTGCCGCGCGGTTGTCATATACGATGGCCAACCCAAGACCTGTTCCGGGTGCGGCAAAGAAGGCCACCTCAGATCTAAGTGTCTTCAGCGACGAATCACCCAACTGCCAGCCGCTACCGTGACACCTCCGGCTCCGACGACGGTTTTACCAGTCACCTACGCATCGGCGCACTCTTCTCCTCCCACCGGCCGCCGCCCGTCGGCCTACGTACCGGTGACCCTTCCAGCTGCTACGGATACCGCCGGGGCCGGCACGTCGCGCTCGAAGCCTGACGCTACTCCGGCGCCACTACCAACAGCGACGACTTCCGACCCCCACCCGCACGACCATATGGACGCCCCGTCAATTGACGTTCCCGCGACGGCCTTCCTCTCGGAGCGACGCGACTCTCTTCCGTCTTCCGACACGGAGGGACGAACCCGCAAACAACGTTCACCTACGAGGCGCAAGAGGCGGCGCCATACGGTCTCGGAACGAGACGGATCACCTCCCCCTGATGCTGCAGAGGCCGTCCGACCCGACGAGGCCTCGGAGAACCTACACGACGACACGAATGACGACAACATAACGTCGACTGTGGCTGTGTCGATGCCTACTCTACTGGCTCGCACAGGTGCTCCTGAACCAATAGACTCCACCGCTGCGACTGCCGCCGAGACGTCCTCCGCCCCTACGACCGACGTGGAACATACGACCATCACCACGACAGCGCCTTCCATGGTATGGAGTGAGGACGTCGATGAGGACCCAGACCATACTTTGGGGACAGAGTTACCCCAGATGGAAGCATCGTTACGCCGCTGATAACGCCGTCAGGTGGCGTACGGCACGACTCGCCGTTGCCTCGCCCCTCATCGTTCTCCGCCGGTGGAGTTCCGCTCCACGGCGGGGTACGGCTCCAAACCTACCGAATAGCAACGATCAACACTAACACCATTAGCTCACCGGTGAAACTTCAACTGCTGCGAGAGATGATATGGGCGTCAGACGTCACTTGGCCACACTTCCAGACGTCGCGGGATATAATACTTATCCTTCTCCTGGTGACCACCTGGGACGCGGCGTAGCTATGTACGCCAGAGAAGGCATTCCAGTGACCGATCTCACGTACCTTCCATCTGCCAGAGGCATGGCCGTCACCGTCATGGGGACGCGTATCGTCAACATTTAAGCTCCGTCAGGCTCCACCCGCAGACGCGACAGGGCCCTCTTCTATTCAGAAGAAATCGCTCCTTTGTTTCTTGGCCGCTGCGACCATTACTTGCTTGGGGGTGATTTTAATTGTGTCTTGCACTCTAAAGATCAAGTGCCCCACTACAACACCTGTCAAGAACTGCGTCTTGTCGTCCGAGATCTGTTGCTCCGCGACACTTGGGAAGTTCAGCACGGCGACGCACCTGGACATACTTACCAGACGAGTCACTTCGCGAGCCGCCTTGATAGAATTTACGTCTCTCGGGAACTCACACCTGCAGTCCAAGGTGCGGAACTTTGGCCCCTGGCCTTTTCGGACCACTGCGCCTACATCTGCAACATTCTCTTCCCCAAGCAAGTGGTCTGGCGTAATCGTGCACCGTGGAAGCTAAACACCACCCATCTTAATGATCCCGAATGTCTTCAACGTGTTACCGCGACATGGGCCACCTGTGAACGTCGCTTACCTACATACTGCACGACCTTGACCTGGTGGCTGGAATGTGCCAAACCTGCCATTCGACATACTTTGATTCAGTATGGAAAGGAAGTAGCTGCGTGGCGCCGGCACACTACCGTCTATTTCTACGCCGTTATCCGCGACCTGGACGCCCAACCGCCCACCCCCGACACCCAGAGGGAACGCAGCAGGATTAAGGCGCAAATTGTAACGTTGACACGCCGTAGACTGCAGGGGGCTATGGTGCGAACCCGATGTCAAGATTCGGCGGAACAAGAACATCCCACCATGCATCATATCGCCTCCGACAGGAAACATCGACGACAACAACTCATCACCGAGATCAACACCTGTCACGGCCAGCACGTCACTTGCCAGGCCGAAATCGTCAGTGCCTTTGTCGACCACTACCGCACAGGAGGAGACCACCGACAACCACGCTGAGGAGTCTGTGTTACCACACGTAACTCGCACCCTCACCAACGACGAAGCGGACGAGATGATGGAGCCAATTACGCGTGACGAAGTCCACGATGTCATCAAAAAAGGCGCTCTGAATAAGTCTCCTGGTGTCGACGGATTGCCGATAGAATTTTATCGCGCTTTCCTCACACTAAAGGCGTCACGGTGGACAATGATGTTCCACGAACTGCTGACGATGGGGAACGCCGTACCGCCATCCTTCGTCAAGGGACTTAATATACCCATCCACAAACCGACACCAGGCGTGACGACAGCACATTACCGTCCCCTGACCTTGCTAAACGCAGACTATAAAATTTTTACACGCCTACTGGCAACGCGATGCCGCAAGGTCCTGCCTAGCATTCTATCCCCGGAACAGACAACTCCGGGCGGCTCAGTTAATATACAAACGGCCACAGGAGAATGTCGCGATTTAATTGCACTGGCAGCGGCGTGCAAACTCCGCGCCGCAGTGGTTGCCATTGATTTTGACAGCGCATTCGACAAAGTGCGGCATCTTTTTCTCTTCTCAGTGATGAACCGTATGGGTTTTCCACCAGCCTTTATCGACGTTATCCGGCGCCTGTACGGCACAGCTGAATCGCTGATTCAGGTTAATGGCCGTGTGGCGGGACCAGTGGCGATCCGGCGTTCCGTATGGCAAGGCTGCCCACTTTCGACCCTACTCTATGCCATGAGCCTGGAGCCACTCATCGGGAGTCTGACTAGCCACCTTTCTGGTCTCACTTGCGACAACACAATTTTAAATGTCGTGCGTATGCGGACGACCTCCTCCTCTTGATCCGCTCACGGAGTGAAACACACACGGTACTTGATTTGATATCAACGTACGGTACTGCAGCGGGCAGTACCATGAATGTGGCTAAATGTCCATTGGACGCGGCCTCTCACACGCCGACTTAGCACCTCTCCCGTGTGTACAAAAACTACGATACCTTGGTATTATTTTTACCTCCACTGTGCGCCGCTCCGCTGCCATCAATTTTCGGCGTGCACTGCAAACTATCCGCACGACGGTGAGACAAAATCTTCTCCGACGACTCGATTCTTTACAACGTGTCCAATACCTCAATCAACATATGGCGCCCAGGATGGTCCACATCGCACAGGTCCTTCCGCTGCCATCAACAATTGGACGCAGCCTCCAGGCTGCCTTCGGATACTTCCTTACGGCCGGTACGCTCTTTAAGGTCCACTACGACACGCTCACCCTTCCCACGCGAGCAGGAGGCCTCGGCCTTGTCAACGTGCGACTCCGAGCGGCGTCCTTGTACATGTCCACCATGCACAAGCAGTGGCACGGGGGCACCTCCCTTACGCGCAGCTTGCTGGAAATTCTTGTACCCGCAACCATAACACCACCAGTACCAGTAGGACACATCAAGCACCATCTGGCGCACATTTCTGATTTCATCGTCGACTTCAGTTACGCTCACACACACTTACTGACCACGCGTTCTCCTCAACCTAAAGATTTTTACACCCCACTGCTTCGTTCCATATCCAGCAACAATATTGAAGTGAGATATCCGTCCAAGCGGTGGCCCACGGTTTGGCGTCATATCCACCAGCCTTTTCTTCCCTCCTACGTCCGGGCAACATGGTACCAAGTCGCAAATGAAAAATTCGCCACAAATCATCGCCTTCACGCCATCGTACTACTGGACTCTCCACTTTGTTCCATTTGCCACCTCGTGGATGACGATGTCCATCAACTGACTTGTGCTGCCACCAGTGACGTCTGGAAACTGGCCCGACAGTTCGTTGCCTGTTACCTCCGTGTTCCGCCGGACTCGATTGACCCATGGACTTTTATCCATCCCGAGAATACTTATTTCCCCGCCGCCAAAAATCATGCGATTGTATGGGTCAAGGGATGGACAATCACCTACATGTATAATGATGGCGACAAATCACGCCTTGATTTCTGGCAGTACTTACAAACCGCCCACAGTCAAGTCGAACACCGACCGCGCTACCGCGCCTTCTTCGCCAATTACCTACATGCGATCTTTACGTCACCCCCGCTCAGTTGGATGGTGCCCCACGCCGACAACACTCCCGCCCCCCCTGCTGACATCTGAGACTCCCCGCGCTACTTTATATATTGTAACCCACAGTGGAGTAGGCGCATGGACACGCGCCTCCTTTCGTTTATGCACTATACCAGAACACAGTGGTTTTTCCCTCACTCCACTGTATATTGCTTCACACCTCTTGCTTACATCAGGATCATTATTCTTTTTTTCCTACACCTTGTTCATAAAAACAAAAAAAATTGCTCGCCTGGCACGAGTATAATGTCTTGTGTTATTTTCGCCGGAAGGATGGCATTTCTGTTGTATTTAAGTTTGTACCAATAAAGATCTTTTATTAATTTACCCTGTTCCTGCTAAAAAAAAAATCTTAATAATAAAATAAAAATAAATATAAAAGCTACTTTGAGGGAGTAATTCAGGGACGGGAGGGGGGAGACATCGCGGCCGGGCCTCGGGTTCCGACCCCTGCCCGCCTTGTCTCCACCAACTCATAATTGAACACTCTTTAACGAAAAAAAAAAAGAAAAAAAAGGGGTAGCGTCTATTCAAAAAAAAAAAAAAAAAAAGAGTGCTAACGCGCTGCTTCCTGGACTTGGGTAGGCGCGCTGGCCCCAGATCGAATCCCCCTGGCGAATTAACGACGACGGCCGGTGGTCGGAAAGCCTGGATGTGGTTTTTAGGCGGTTTTCCACATCCTACTAGGTGAATACGGGGCTGGTCCCCACGTTCCGCCTCAGTTACACGACTCGCAGACATTTTACACACATTCACGATTTACACTAGGCGCAGACAGCCGGGGTACACTACTTCCGTCCAGGGGGGTATGGGGTGGCGGCAAGAAGGGCATCCGGCCACCGCTTAAAATTAACCATGCCAATTCCGTACTTAACCCTGCCGACCCTGCCCACATTGCGGGATAAAGGAAGTAGCGAAAGAAGAAGTGCTCTCTTTCTTAAACGTCTACTGTCTAAACGTTGTGAGATATTAAATAAGCTATCATGTTATTTCCAGATTTTACAAGTCACCTGGGTCAAACCTTTTCAGTTCGCACCACTCCGGTGACTTGCGTGTCCATGGTGATGAAATGATGTTGAAGTCAACACAAAGCCAAGGCCCTGTGCGGAGGAAATCTCCGAGCCAGCCAGTAATCGAACCCAGTCCCCCTGTATGGCAGTCTGCCGCGCTGACCGCTCAGATACGGAGGCGGACGTTTTACGGGTGCTACAGAAAGAGACCAAAGTGACAATTACATCCAACAATACGTCAAATATTCCTAGGACAGCATCACAGTCAATAAGAGTGCGGTGAAGAAGTCATTGGTTATCGATGTGCAGTAACACAGTTGGTGGTAGTATTCCGTACACGAGCAATAAAAGGGCACTGCTTCAGCGGAGATGTCATTTTTTACTTATGCGGAAATTAAAAGATTTTGAAAGTGGAATGGTAGTTGGAGCTAGACGCATGGATATTCTATTTCGGAATGCCTTAGGGTATTCAATATTCCCAGAACCGAGGCGTCAAGAGTACCAAATTTCAGGCATGCACAACCATAGTGCCCGGCGGCCTTCATTTAATGACCGAGAGCAGTGGTGTTTGCGTAGAGCTGTCAGTGCTAACAGAAGAGCAGCACTGTGCGAAATAACTGCAAAAATCTGTGAGAGACGTATAACGAACAATCCGCTGGGACAGTTCCGCGAAATTTGGCGTTAATGGGCTATGGCCACAGGCGACCGACGCGAGTACTTCGCTTAACAGCCCGATATCGCCTGCAGCGCCTCTCCGTGTCGTGACGGTATCAGTTGGATCCTAGACGACTGGAAAACCACGACCTTGCCGGATGAGCCACGATATCAGTTGGTAAGAGCTGGTGGTAGGCTTCTAGTGTGGCGCAGACCCCACGAACGCATGGAACCAAGTTTTCAACAAGGCACTGTACAACCTGGTGGTAGCCCCATAATGGTGTGGGCTGTATTTAGATGGAATGGACTGGGTCTTTTGGTCCAACCGTACCAAGCATTGACTGGAAATGACTATGTTCAACCACTTGGAGACTATTTCCAGCCATTCGCGGATATTATGGTTCAAATGGTTCAAATGGCTCTGAGCACTATGGGACTCAACTGCTGAGGTCATTAGTCCCCTAGAACTTAGAACTAGTTAAACCTAACTAACCTAAGGACATCACAAACATCCATGCCCGAGGCAGGATTCGAACCTGCGACCGTAGCGGTCTTGCGGTTCCAGACTGCAGCGCCTGTAACCGCACGGCCACTTCGGCCGGCGCGGATATTATGTACCCAAACAACAATGCATCATGGCACTGGGTCACAACTGTTCCGAATGGTTTAAAAAAGATTGTGAACCAAGAGAATGATTTGGTCACCAACATCGCCCAACACGAATCCCAAAGCCGGCCTGAGTGGCCGAGCGGTTCTAGGCGCTACAGTCTGGAACCGGGCTCTGTTGTGCGTGATTTCCTTAGGTTAGTTAGGTTTAAAAAGTTCTAAGTTCTAGGGGGCTGATGACCTCAGCAGTTAAGTCCCATAGTGGCCGCGCGGGATTAGCCGAGCGGTCTAGGGCGCTGCAGTCATGGACTGTGCAGCTGGTGCCGGCGGAGGTTCGAGTCCTCCCTCGGGCATGGGTGTGTCTGTTTGTCTTTAGGACAATTTTGGGTTAAGTAGTGTGTAAGATTAGGAACTGATGACCTTAGAAGTTAAGTCCCATAAGATTTCACACACATTTTTTCCCATAGTGCTCAGAACCATTTTTTTTGAACGAATCCCAATGATCATTTAAGGGACATAATCGAATGGTCAGCTCGCGCACAAAATCCAGCACTGGCAACCCTTTCGCAATTACGGACGGCTATAGAGGCAGCATGGCTCAATCTTCCTGCAGCGGGCTTCAACGACTTGTTGACTCCATGCCACGTCCAGTTGCTGCACTACTCCAGGCAGAAGGAGGTCCAACACGATGTTAGAAGGTCTCCAGTGACTTTTTTCGCCTGAACGATTTCTCTGATGTTTGTGCTCCACAGCAGTGGAAACTCCCAAATGGACATCCTGTAGCACTGTAAGCAGATGTTAAAACCTTTATTTCAGAATCAACTGGTTAGAGTCAAAGAAAATTTTTGAAGCAGCTTGGGTTAACAGAAAGACCTAAACTGGATAACATGACTTAAAAATTCTACTGAGTCTCGTGACTGTGAAACGTCCCCTTTAAACAATTTATATATGACTGTGCTTAAACTGACACACAATATTTTGTTAGCGCAACGCAATCTGACTTTCAAAATTCCCTACAAAAGAATGGCCCTGACTAACATTAAACTATACCTTTCACAAATCACTAAATCACTTACCTCAGAATAATCTTCGTTTCTCCCACTACTGCAATACAGCAAGCGCCACTACTGCCAGCTAAATAAAAGATTCAAACTACTAAAGGCACTAACTACTGATAGGGATAGTTAGCAAATGAAAGATATTAATAGAGAACAAACAATGTATTTACCTTAATATCATCACAAGTCATAATATATATATCAGTTCATGACAAATTACAAATCTCCGCCATCTCTCTCCCCACATCCACCACTGCTGGCGGCTCACCTCCAACTGCGCAACGCTACGCGCTGTTCACAGCCAGCTGCCGCTGCCCAACACTACAATGGCAGACAACAATGCAAACTAGCCACAGACTGCACACAGCACAGCCAGTGATTTTCATATTGAGCGCTACGTAACGTTGCCAATAAGAAAACATAAACAGCCTACTTACATAGCCCCCATGCTCCCCACAAAAAATTTTACAAAATTTTTTTTGGGCAGTGGCCAATAATGATTTGAGAATATTTTTCATAATTACAATAACAAAGAAATCAAATGCACACACTTATTGATACAATGTTGGTCAAAAGCTAAAAATTTCGCACAGTCCGTAAAGACAGTCCTGATCATTCATTACGGTAATCACAGGTTTTTTTTCACAAAGTCTCATTAGTAAAAGAAATTGCACACAGAAGTAGTGGATTTCCATGCAGTCTTGAAGAAGTAGTGTTGTCCTTCCAACGGAAAGACAGTGCTGGCTCTTGACATGCTGACAGGTAATGGGCCACAATGGAGCAAACCCACAGCAGAGTCATTCGAAGTTTTGAAGAGTATTGGTAGGTACGTCATCACAGAGCGGACCCACTGTAGTCCTGGTAGAGAGTATGGTATTGGTGGGCCACCAGAGGTGCAGACCCACTGCAGTCCTTGTAGAAATAATGGTATTGATGGATCATCAAAGATGTAGACCCACTGTAGTCCTTGCAGAGATAATGGTATTGGTGGGCCACCAGAGGTGCAGACCCACTGTAGTCCTTGTAGAGATTGCAAGCAGCCATCTGTTGCGATTGTGCAGGTGCACATTCACCATCGAAGAGTTTTGTGGAGAATATAGCAAGTCCATAAACCACCACTTGTGCACTCACAAAGTTTTTCTTTTAATTGTCCTTAGAACCAGCAATGCTGTTATCCAGTCCCTTGCTGAATTACCAACACACGTGCAAACACTATCAGTCCCTACTTCTCACATATTGTCCATATACTATGACCAACAGAAACGTGTGCAGTGAAATGTAACTAACAAGTTAATAATATCATGAACTGGTGACAATTACAATTTTATAACATAAGAATACAATAAAGGTACAAAATACATCATTAAAAACATATCAATATAGATAACATTTGTAGTACAGGCTTTTCAAAAGAATAGAAATAGACATATACGTCAGTGTTACAGGAATTATGACATGAGTACATACATAGAAGATCAGAATAACTTGCGAAACATCAACTTCACACATGAGCATTTAAACAGAATGAATAATGTCTAACATCTTTACAAAGTAAATAACATATTATTAATGCCAATTATATTCGAGGATAACAGTATTCCTCATCATAGTGAATGTAGCTTAATATTAAAAGAAGAAAAAATTCTATGAAACTACACAGAGACAGGAAGAAAACAAATACTCAAGGGTACACAAACACATAGTGGGATAACACCAATAGGAAAGGACAGGGTTCGTTTTCAGTGTAACATTTGGTACTGCAGTCCAACCCAAAACTTCATATATCTTTCCCCTTATTTCATCCTTTGTTTCCACCAAAAAAATTCTATCTAAGCATGCTTTCTGTATTTATATGTTCACACATTTCTTACCTCAACATTTATTTCCAAGAAAACCCTACCTAAACCTGTTTTCTCAATGCATTTCTTCCAATTCATCGCAACTCATTCTCTTAGAGGCTACCCCCTCTTAAGCTAACTTAAATCTACTGAGCTCAGATGCTAAACTAAGGGACGAGGCAATGCAGCAGCACAAAACAATTAATACAAACAGCAATGAAAAGAATGCAAAATGGCAAAGCCAGCAGCAGTAAATGTAATAACTTATATCTAAACATGACAAACGCACAAGCAGAAAAAATAGTACACTAAAGACAACAACACAGATAAGGGAAATGTATATTCACATCTTAATATCTATGTAATTAAAGTGGTGCACCACAAGAAGTTATTCTACCAAAAAGTTACCAATTACTTGAAAAGAAAATTATGAATGCAGTTACTAGTTCCTTCTTATTGTTCTTTCCTTTCCAAGTGCTCCTTTTTTTAAAGAATGTGGATCATAAAATAATTATTTAATAGATCTGTTGACAGAAAGTGTTCACATTAGCAAATGCATTTTATTTTATAAAAGCAATGCTGCAACACAGCTGGAAACCAGATATCAAGTGAAATAAGCAATTACGCAAACCAAAGCATAAAAACAACATTCAATAGTCATGTGGCATTTCGTAAGTCAGTAGCTCTCAACTCTCATAGAAAGACACTTGTCATAATCAGGTGTGCAGATGTACGAATATTTCCCATCAATTCATAAGCATTTCAGCAATTAGCACAAAGTGCGAGTAATCATATGTTTTCAAGTAACGAGGGTGTCGCATTAGCGATGAAAGGCACACCCTAATGGCTTGTTCTCCAGGTGTTTTCCTGTGCTCTGAAAGGCACGCGCTAATGGCTTTTTCTCCAGGCGTCTGACACAGCTGGGTGCCCACGACGCATTATGTGTAGGTGGTCCGTTAACTTTCTTACGGAAATATTTACGACAGCAGTTTCCGCTACAGATACAGTCGCATATAAAAATATTTCACAGGTCAAGAATTTGCGTTACAAATCTGTAGAAACAAAATGCTATTGATATAACAGTGTCCAAAAAAAATTTTCGTCTGCATTGTAATACATTCATGCATATACACACACATTTCATAACTCTTAAAGTACGATTCTTGGTTTCCAACAACCTTTTCATAAATCAGAGTCACTAACCCCTACCCCTTATTCCTTACCTTATTACACATATACATATCCATCGACACTCGTCAATATTTCGTCATTATAAATATGAAGCATATTCAAATAACTCGTATAGCCTCAGCCTATTAATCATAAACATGTGTAAAGTTGTGTAAGCAAATACCATATTAGCTAGGGCTCCTTGTGGTTGCCACACACATGGTACACAAAGTAAGCGTGTACCCCCCTGAGGATTAATGTAATTATACCCTCAGGTGTTACAGATTACACCAATGGAATGAAATATATCACGGAAAACTTTCTTTGTAATTCAAAAATCTTTAAAAATAAATGTTTTAAGTATAAAATTGATCACTGAAATGCGTGTCCTGTAGCGCTAAATGTGCATCTTGTTGTAAGATAATCTCTGTGGAAGTGTCGTAGTTATTTTCCTCCAAAAGCTAAGTTCTGCAGAAGCCAATGTACTTACCTCATGATAAACAAAAGTGAAATGCTTTGCGTATAGATATCGTAGTTATTATGCTTATTGGCGTGATGAAGAAAGTACTGTACAGTAACGTAATGTTGTGCCACAGAAAAGGCTGTCTCCTTGTAGCTATACCATAAAAGTTACTACTAAAACATGTTTTACTTTCCAGAATAATACAGAAAAACTGTGCAGATATAAAACAGAAACACCGCAAAATCAACAATGTACATTGTCACTCATTAGTAGCGTCGTGATAAAAATCGTGTAGTTATCACATAAACTAACCACTGTGTCGTCTGGTATCTCTCAGAAAGTACTTTAAACCCAGAATGTATTTTCAAGTAAACCAAAATGTTGCATTAAAATCTCATTAGCAGTACCAGTATGTGTCCTAAGTATGTAACCCTGATAGTCGTTACGTAATCGTGCAACTAACAAGCAAGAATGTACAAATACAACACTGTGTCGTCTGTTCACTATAACAATGCATTCGTAATTTCTGTTTTAAAAATGCTCCCTAGGTTCTAGACTGGATATTTAACTTCAAACATTGTTGCATGTTAACAGTTTCTTAAGTCTGACAAAGCATACTAAAAATGTGAAGTGAAAAGTTATATGGCAAAGACAAAGTTAAAAGGCAGATTATCTGTCAATAAATGGTTTTACATGAGAAATGTGGTGTAAACCTTTACTCTTCCTAGTACGCAGAGTTTCAACTTCAACGCAATTATCATGTGGTATACGTCGGATTCTGTAAGGTCCATTGTAAACTAGAAAGAATTTGTGACTCAAGTGTTTCTTCTTATGTGACAATGAATGAGCTTTAATGAGAACTTTCTGACCAATATACAATTTCTTTGCATTTGCTTTACCGTGTAGTTTTCTCCTTTTGTCTGCTGCAGATTTTATATTTTTAAGAGCCAAATCAATTATGTCTTTGTGTCGAAGTTTACGTGTATTCGGGAAAGGTACAAGCTCTCTGATTCTGTTCGGTGGTTCTTCATTCAAGAGTAGGTGGTAAAGCAGTGGAATCATGAGGCATTTCATTCAGCACATTTTGAAATAAGTGTAAATATCTGTCCCAATGCTGATGCTTTCTGTGACAGTAAAGTCTGAAAAGCTTATTGATTTCTTTCATAATCCGTTCAGACGGGTTACAATGTGGTGAGTACAATGAAATAAAAACAGGTTTTATTTTATGGTTGCGAAGCATGCGTGACCAAACAGCAGATCTGAATTGCGGTCCGTTATCTGAAATGACTTTACTAACGTGTCCAACTTCACGTAAGAAATTTTTAACAAAGGCGTTGGATACAGACCGTCCAGTGGCTTTACGTAACGGTGTGAAAGAAACAAATTTTGAAGTAAGTTCAACAGCGACTAGAACGTACGAAAATCCATTAGATGTTCTGACAAGCGGTCCCAAGAGATCAACAGCAGCAAATTCTTTTAATTTAGAAGGAATGATAGGAAACAGCGGAGCACGATGGGAGATAGTAGATGGTTTCGCCTTTTGACAAAGTTTACAAATAGACAAGACTCTTCGAATTCTCTTTTCCATATTGTTAAAATAACAAGTCGTTCGAAGAATATGATAACATTTTCTTGGGCCAAAATGTGCATAGCTGAAATGAATGTACCAAATGAGCTTATTAACAAAATCGTCAGGAATGCAAAGTACCCATAGCTTGTCATCAACAGTGCAGCGTTTGAACAGTATGTTGTTTCTAACCAGATAATAATGCCGAATCTGTGTGTGTGTCTTTTCATGCCATTTGCTCTTGATGTCTTTCCAAATCGGATCTTTATCTTGTTCATGAGCAATGTCTTTTAAAGATGTGGTGATGAAGTTTTCAAAGGCGACTTTCTGAATGTAAAGAATACTGAAATTTTTCTCGAGGTTGCCTTCTTTGTTACTTTTCTCAAGCCCAGCCGGTGCGCGTGACAGTGCGTCCGCAACAATGTTCTCCTTGCCGGGAATGTAGACTATTGTGAAGCGGAATTCTTGCAGAAACAATGCCCAACGTTTTAACCTGTCATGATTTAATTTTGAAGACATAAGAAATTGTAATGCACGATGATCACTGTATACTTTTACGTGCTTACCAGAAAGAAAGAAACGGAATTTGTTAAATGCCCAAACGATAGCTAAAGCTTCTAATTCAGTAACGGAATAATTTTTTTCAGATTTTGTTAGCACTCGGCTAGCAAAAGCAATGGTTTTCTGAACGGTAGTGTCATTTTCTATGGCTTCTTGAAATAAATGGGCACCAAGACCGACTTTAGAAGAATCCGTGCTAAGGCAGAAATCTTGTGACAGATCTGGATGAGCTAAGATTGGCGCGTGAAGTAACGCTTCTTTCAAAGAATTGAATTCCAACTGTGCTTGTTCGTCCCAGTTCCAAATAGTATTTTTTCCAGTGAGAGAACAAAGTTTTGGTGTAACAAGAATTTGCATATTCAGAAAACGACGGTAAAAATTTACGAGACCTAGAAAACTGCGGACTTGTCTTTTTGTGGATGGAACTGGAATGGCTCTGATTGCTTCTAACTTTTCAGGATCCGGCTGAATGCCTTCAGAAGAAATAATATGTCCCAAAAACTTCACCTTTGTCCTACCGAATTCAGACTTTTCCAAGTTAACTGTAATTCCAGATTCTACAAAAATACGTAACAAACTGTTGAGGATGCGATTATGTAGTTCCCATGAAGCTTCTGCTATTAGAATATCGTCCACATATAAGGTGATGTGACGTTTTAAGAACTCAGGTAATATCGAATTTAGCCCGCGAATGAATGCTGCTGAAGAAATGTTCAAACCAAAGGGAAGTTTCCGAAACTGATAACAAACGCCGAAACAAAGGAAAGCTGTGTATTTTCTGCATTCTGGATGAAGTTCGATCTGATAAAAGCTGGATCTGAGATCAATGGAAGACAACACTTTTACACCATTAAAATTTTGAAGAAGTTCTTCCATCATCTGCGGCCTGTCTGTTTCAGGAATAATGATAGTATTGATTTGTCTCGAATCTAAGACAAGCCTGATCGATCCATTTTTCTTCTCAACAACATGTAACGGATTGTTGTATGAGCTTACTGCAGGCTCAATAATGCCCTCGTCAAGCATAGATTGTATTTCTGTTCTAACATGGTCCCTATAATGTGCTGGAATTACATATGGTCTAACACAAAATTTAGTATGCTCACGAACACGAAATTGGTATTGAAATCCCTTGATTGTTCCTGTTTTATGAGTAAAAACTGTGGAATGTGCTTGTAAAATCTCAAAAAGGTCCTGCCTATCAGTGTCATTACAATTCTCAATTGTTTGAATTTTATTCTGAATTAACTTATTAATGTCAAATGCGCCGTCGATATCATCCCTGTCAGTACTTGCAGAGTGATTGTTAGTGTCTAGTTCCGTAGAAAAGTCCGAACTGTTGTCTAACAGAAGGTAAAGCCGATTAATTTCCTCGTCATGGTTTGAGAGCCAGTCTTCAAATTTCAAAGCTATTGACTTACCTTCTTTCTCTAAACTTATTTCAGCATCGTGAAAGCTTAAGATTGCTTTGTATTCATTCAAAAAGTCTACTCCCAATATAATTTCCGTCGACAATAATGGAACAATAAGAAAGTTCATAGAGAAGCTGTGGCTTTGACAAAAGAATTCTAAGTTGGTTTGTTGGCGTACATCTACACTTTTTCCAAAGATTGCACCTTGTAATTTAATCTTACGTAACGGAAGTGTGGGGCAATCGTTCGATTTGTTGCATTTGCTAAAGCCTGTTTCACTGATTACTGAAATGGGACTGCCAGAGTCAAGTACTGCCGTAAATTTTATGTCATTTACAGTAATGTGAATCACAGGATATGCAATGTTGTTATGTTTTATGTCGTGTTCCTGGAGTAAGATGTCCCTAATGTCTTCCATTTTTACGTAATTACTAGCTACGGCAGCTGCGTCGTCAGTTTCATAAGTATGTTTTGTGGCTGCCAGCGGTGTGAGTCATTGCCTATTGTCTCTTTGTTGGCGCGCGTCGTTATTGGGATTTGGAGACCTAACTTCTACAAATTCACCTCCTCGAGAGGGCCCTGCCCTGTTTAAATCCCGCCAGTTCTGATGCAATTCAGGTCTATCGTTACGATCACATCGTCTGTCGTCATGTCGATAGCTCCTGTAGTTTCTTTCTTGTCGGTTAAGTGGTGGAGAATTTCTCCCTGAATCGTAACTGCGCGCTGGACCGTTGCGTCTAAAGTTATTCTGTCTCCCTTGATAATAATTGTTTTGGTTCCCATATTGTCTGTTTCTCTGATTGTCTCTGTGATAGTCATTACCACGGAGAGGTGATCTTTCCCTGTAATTATTACTACTCTGCCAACGGTTGTCATACGGGTGGTGTCTGTTTTGGTCACGATATGTGTTGTGGGAATAGCCTTGTCGTGTCCAGTTATTATTTCTTTCATCGTGGAATTGTGACAGATGTGACCTGTAATTGTTGTGCTCCTGTTTCCGCGTTCCCCGATTGTCAGTGTCAATTTCTAATTCTTGTAACAGTCCCTGAAAAGCTTCAATGTCGTCTTTGCAACGTCCTGCTAAAATAATATGTCGTAAATGTTTAGGCAGTTTGATTAAGCAAATGCGGATGAGTTCTGAGGGGCTGTATGGGTTTGACAGGTATTGATTCTTGTGCAACATGTCTTCAAAATATTTCACAAGACTGGAAAATTCAGATTGTTCGAAGTGTTTCATCATTATGATGTTATGTTTTACACGGTCTTGTGTAGCTTGAGACCAATATGCTGAGAGGAAGGCATGGTAAAATTCTCCTTCACTGTGGCAATCGTGAATGACCGATCGCATTCTTACAGCTGGTTCATTCTCTAAATAGCCACACATGAATTCTAATCTGTGTTCTAACGACCAGTTGGGAGGAAAACAATGAGAGAATTGATGGAGCCATGCTTGTGGATGAATGTCGTTGCCAGAATTCTTAAATGTTTTGAATTTACGTGTAGTGATGAACAGCTTATAGTCAAAATCATCATGTCGGCGAGTCGCATATCGGTCATTGTTAGGTCGTGTCGGCCGTTCCATCTCAAAATTCGGTGCACATTGCCAATTTCTTTCATAACTTCCGAAATGCCCTGTGTTATTATTTTGTGGCTGTTCCATATTTCTGTGTCCCTCTTCCCGTATTGGGGCGCGAGTATCCTCTGAAATACGTAATTCTTGTATTAACTGTGTCAGCTGATCTTGTACTTCCCGGATTTCTCTTTGGTGTTGCGTATTAATCTGATTCTGATTTTGTTTGAATTTCCTAATTTGTTCGCACTCTTCAGTGTCAGTGAAGGCTACAGGTCTTGTGTCATTCAGATCATCATCTACCTTTGTAGATAAGTTAGTGACCTGATCCGAAAGTTCGGCTACTTTCTCCGATAGTGAACACATTTCCTCAGTGTGTTTTTCTGAACCAAGTTTCAGAATGTCCATTTGTGTTGAAATCGAATCTACTGTGTCCTTTAAGTTTTCCTGAGTTATTGCAAGTTGCGTAACCGAATCGGTAGATGCAACTGAGTCAATTTTAGCCCACAAGGTCTCATGATTTTCATGAACAATGGCTTGCAGTTCTTTTATGGCTGCTTCGTGATTCTGTAATGCATTTTCATGCCGCAAAAAAATAGGTTGAAAATGCTCACAAATTTGTGTTTTTACGTCATTACAGACTTTTTGACATTTCGATTCAATGTTATGTAACTCAGTAGTTAAATCTTCACGTGTTTGTTCAAGCGTGGTGTGAAGATTTTGTTCCATTGCGTCTAACTGTTGCTGTGTTTGTCTCTGATTTTGTTCCATTGTGTCTAACTTTTTAAGATTTTGTTCCACTGTATCTAACTTTTTAAGATTTTGTCCCATTTGTTTCTGATTTTGTTCCATTTGTTGCATTAATTGCAATAATAATGTATTAGTGTCTGGAATCTGTTTCTCTACGCTTTTCGGCAGTGCATTTGCACCGGCAACATTCACATTTTGACAAGCAGAAAATGCGTCTTGACTTATTTGAGAAAACGGTGATAACCCAAAACCTGAATCTACAGTATTTGCGAAATTGTGTCCTGTCATTTCGGATTCCTGAGGCGAGCTGTTGCCGACCGATCGATCGATAATGCTTCCCTGTTCACTACCTGTTTCACTGTCTACACCATTGTTTGCAGCCCGCTCCATTTCCCTATGCACAATTACCAAATTACTACTTTGAACATCAGTAAATTCATTACTCTGCGGCGCTGATAAGCTGCGCTCGTCGTCACTATTATCTCTCAGTTTACTTTGGAGCCTGGTGTTACGTTTTTCACACGCCATAATTGTCACAATATTTCACACGATAACACAGAAAAGCACAATTTGAAGAGCAAAATAAAATAACATAGCAATGGAAATAATGTCTACTTAATTGCCAGCGCAGCTGCGAAATACTTGGTGCAAATCTACATGCATGCCACAACTGTTTTACTGTACAACAATGAAAGGCTACAACTACAAAGGAGATTCTCTTTACAATTACGCGCTAGCAATAAACAAAAGCTACACTAAATACACAAACTACAAGAAAAATCAGAAGATTCCAGTGAGGTATCCTAGGCTAAGGGTCGACATATGAAACGTCCCCTTTGAACAATTCTACAGGACTGTGCTTAACCTGACACACAATATTTTGTTAGCGCAACGCAATCTGACTTTCAAAATTCCCTACAAAAGAATGGCCCTGACTAACATTAAACTATACCTTTCACAAATCACTAAATCACTTACCTCAGAATAATCTTCGTTTCTCCCACTACTGCAATACAGCAAGCGCCACTACTGCCAGCTAAATAAAAGATTCAAACTACTAAAGGCACTAACTACTGATAGGGATAGTTAGCAAATGAAAGATATTAATAGAGAACAAACAATGTATTTACCTTAATATCATCACAAGTCATAATATATATATCAGTTCATGACAAATTACAAATCTCCGCCATCTCTCTCCCCACATCCACCACTGCTGGCGGCTCACCTCCAACTGCGCAACGCTACGCGCTGTTCACAGCCAGCTGCCGCTGCCCAACACTACAATGGCAGACAACAATGCAAACTAGCCACAGACTGCACACAGCACAGCCAGTGATTTTCATATTGAGCGCTACGTAACGTTGCCAATAAGAAAACATAAACAGCCTACTTACAACTGTACCAGTGATACCACACTACCCAATGACAAACGAGTCATTTCAACAAGCTGTCGTGTCGTCACACATCTGTCATTTTGGATGATTTCATCAATGGTCTTCTTATTCACATCACTCACTGCCGTCGTTGGTCTACTGCATAATGGACTGTTCAGTAGAGAGAAATCATCGTCTTTAAACCTCTGCAATCACCTCTGGATACTGCTGCAGTCCACTGTGTCCTCCCCATAAACAGGGAGCAACTTCCCGTAAATCGATGTGGCAGAGTAATCGCCGGTCTTGAGGAGAAACTCCAACACCGACCGTTGTCGCAACCTGGCATCTACTTCACGGTGCATTATGGCTCACCTATAAAAAAAAAAAGGAAAATACTTTTATATACTAACTTATAGCTAAATGTTCGAAGTACGTTTAGAAATAATTTCATTCACCTCCTGCAAAAAATAAAAAAAATGTGGATGACTGTTCAAAACTTTTTGAACGCCCTTTTTTAGTATGAATGCGGGAGAGTCTAGATTCTATACGCTTAGATAATGCGTTTTTTGTCACTATTTGACAAACCGATTTTAAATTGCGATACAGTAAGCACCTAAAGAGGTTGCATGATACATTGCCTTACCCCGCCTTTGGGTGGGATCCTGTTTTTGTAAGGTAAGAATGCATTTTCGATCCAACACCAACATGTGCCGAGCCGCAAAGGTCGATAGCTCGCGCCACACTCCTGTATCCACAGATTTTACTCCCCATAGCGTCGGCCGCTAGGAGGCGCGCATGCCGCTCACGAACGTCTCCTAGCCTGACTGAAGACCGCCGAAGTGATCAGTCCGGAGTGGGACACCTTTACTTGAGAAGACAGTATGGCTTTAGCAGCCGAGCTAGCAAGTTTTCAGCAAGATATAATTTTTGATTTGCCAAACTGGATCCACCATTTTCAGTTTGTAATTCTGACATCGGGTTCCTAATCAATGGTCCAAAGAATCTAGAAAGTTCATACGTTTGTAAGATTTTATCTCCAATTTTCTATAATGTCCAGGTTTTGAAACTGGCTGCCCCAATGTGTGGCACCCCGCAGGACATCGCATGAACAACACCCGTATCATCCTTAGCTTCTGACCACCCAAGAACCAGAACAGCACATCTTACTTTGTCAGTGTGTGCCTTTTTTTGTTCCCGAGTTAGCGGAACTTGCTGTTCCGTTAAACTGTTGCGCATGAATGACCCGTCATTTAAATGGACCGACAGTCAACAAACTGTTTTCGAAACCTTCAAGTTAACATCGAGTAATGCTATTGTGATAGTGATCTCAGGCTTTTCAGCGGCCGTTTATTGTCGCAACAAGACACAAATGAATTACGACATGTAGCTGCTAATGATCACTGATTTACATCACGAGGAAAGCTGCAAATTTGTGCTGGACCGGGATTTTAACACAAGTTACCTACAAACAAGGCAGATGCTCTGACCATTGAGCCACACACACACACACACACAAACACACACTGTGGTCGTCGCAACTGCACGCTCTACCCTAGCATGCCTCCCGTCAGACACAAATCCTCAACGTATCCGTACAGTACTGCCATAGCGCCAGTGTCCTTCCGCACTGAAGGGAGAACAGATATCACATACATAATTCAAACGTGTGCAGATGCACGCCACTCTCGAACTCTTACAGATATCGACGAAACGCCTCACGTAATGAGAATGTTCGGGAAGGGCACTTGGTTAGTAGCGGCAAAAAAAAAAAAAAAAAAAAAAAAAGTTCGTTCTGGCGCAATTCTGATATCAAATTAACTGTACATTAAAAAATTGATCAACTAATTACCCCATTCCCTGATGACGCCGTGGAATTTCCCTCACTGGCATGCGTCCCCTACCCCCACCACCTCTCTGGGAAATCCCTGTACCTCACCTCACCTCCTTCCATAAAAAATGGTGGGAAATTCAAATTGTGGCAGGAAATTCATTAAATAGAGGGAAAACATTTCGTAGTAAATTCTAATTTTGGCGGTAAATTCAAATGCTGGAGTGAGGGGGAGAGCGCGTAGAGGTCTAGCCTGAGAATACTGCACTTGAAATAACGTAATTACATTTTGCGTGCTTACAACAGAATAACATCAACGCTTTAATCCCAAACATCGATGATACATGTACGTGTGTTTTATCGACGGATTGTAGATACCTTCGCTGGGTTATAGGGCGTGTATCAGCGTTGGATGGTATAAACAGGAACTATGTGGATGCACACATATTACCCGAACTCTTTACGGGACTTGGTAAGAATGTCTTCCACGAGTAATGAGCGTGTTGGGTAGGGACACTATGAATGTAGAGTGTGGACATATAAGATGAGAATGTGAGTCTGATGGGAGGAGTGCGCGAGATAGTCTCTGAAGTCGGACTATCCTCTGTGCCCTCGATGGCTCAGATGGATAGAGCGTCTGCCATGTAAGCAAGAGATCCCGGGTTCGATTTCCGGTCGGAGCACACATTTTCACCTGTCCCTGTTGATATATATCAACGCCCGTCAGCAACTGAAGGTATTAATAGATAATTCTTATAAACAGAAATAGCATACCATATGTGGTAATAGGAGCATATACTTATGGACAATCGAGACAGTAGCAGGTGAAATCAGCTTTGTATACAGGTCATCTCTCTGTTGTAGCTCCCTACATGTTGGAGTGCGAATCAAGTCAACAAGTAGAACTGTTTCCAGACTTTGAGTTCCCGTCAACTGCACCACTACACTAGTCTACAGACACATTCTCTGATGCATCAGTGTGAGACACTGGCTTGCTTCCACACTTCGAGTTTTCACTACATGCTTTGCATGCTGCACTCGTCACACTTTCAGTTATCCAATTCGATTAATTTCATGCTCATCCGATCTGAAATGCATGCAGATAGATCACTGGAAGGAGGGAAATTAGCAGGAATATTTTAATAGGTTGATGAATATTACACATATAAAACCAACCACATCGTGTTTTATTAACAATATGAGCATATATACATCAAAAACTGCTGAAAATCTGGCATAAAATTTGGTAAAAATATTACGAAAGTTGGCGGGAAATACATAATAATTTCGTGGATATTCTATCAAACGCCGGAAAATTGATGGAGAACGAAAGAGTAATTACACTGCTGCTTAGCGCAGGAAAATACTGGTGCATAAGAACGAGTGTGCGGCAGGAAGAGAAATGTGAGGAAAAAATTGAAATGGAAGCACTGGGACCTAAAAGTTGCAAGGTGGATGTATGTCAGATGTTGGACATACATGTCCTGAGTTGCTTTATTGAGAGTTTTGCACTCTGCATCACTAATGTTTCGGAAACCACATGGCTTTAATATTATAGCACGTTTATGTGCATTATCGTGTAGCCATAGGAGTGCTTGTGTTTGTATTCTAAGATCATTTGTCTCTTGTCAATACCTTCTAGGTACTGACTCGAAACATTAGAACAATACTCCAGAACTGATAGCGCAGTTGAATTACACAGAATGCTTCAAACTCCGTTCGTCTGAACCTCCATCAAGCATAAACCAAATGTTTCTTCTCAACCGTCTGTCACCACAACCATCTGATATCTACTATACACTGGTAAGGGGTACTAACCTCCTCGAAATGCACGCATCTGGAGAGATCTTGCACACTTGGATTGGTGCCATGAGTAAGACTGGTGCGAAACATTCTTATCTGAACAGGTGATGGAATTAGCTCGCTCTGTTCCTTCACGAGATGGGGAGCGTAGTCGGCGATACAGCGAGGGTAGCAGGTAACAGCTCAGTGCTGCTTGCGATGGAGAAATTCCTTAGAAAACGGCGTTGGGGAATTTCTAGATATACAAACAGACCACTGACACAGCTGATCATGCGAGAGGCCCGTGGTATGCTGGTGATGTACGCATGTAACCATAAGGCGTCAGGAGCGGGCACAAAATGTCCGATTGGCTGAAACAAACACTGAAGGAGAAAATGGGGCGATGTTTCAAAGCATTTTCAAGGTAGGCTCTCCGCGATTGGCGGGGGCAGTCTCCACAAGATGAAAGGAACGCTCCAATTGGTCTGAAAAAGCCGTGACGTGAAGCATGAAAGAACAGAAGTGGGGGACAGTTTCATATGAAAGATACAATACTGGAAACTTCGGAGACCCTCCTCTGATCAGCGTCAAGTGTGGAACAGGGCGCAACACGCCCCATGTGACGCCAAAAGAGGAATTTTGGGTGAACATTGCGTTCTCCTTGGCTGACGTTCAGCTAGAAATTAGCAGAAGAGTCGTTGAGCTCCGATAGTGGAGAAACAAAACAGTCCTGTAATTAATTGTTCTTGCGACAACTGAGAGGTCATTGAAGCATACACGTTGCTCCATTTATGCACGTGTATATCGTCTTATTTTCCAGACTAGGGATGAGTGCATGTTTTCTCTACTAACGAGAAACATACGACAGTTCCAGCTGATAAAGTCGGTAAAGATTTTGATCAACTTTTTATAGGATTTTCAGAGGGTGAGTCGCCCTGGTTGGCCGAGCGGTTCTAGGCGCTACAGTCTGGAACCGCGCGACCGCTACGGTCGTAGGTTCGAATCCTGCCTCGGTCATGGATGTGTGACGTCCTTAGGTTAGTTAGGTTTAAGTAGTCCTATGTTCTATGGGGACTGATGACGTCCGAAGTTAAGTCTCATAGTGATCAGAGCCATTTGAACCAATCAGAGGGTGAGAAAAGCCTTGCAGCCAACAGCACGTCGCAGCTAAAGCTAAATGGCGCTGGCAGAGGCGTAAAATTGTTGCAACTCCAGCTTGCATTCATTGTGAACCTGAGCAGCCTTCAGTAATATTTTGCTCATCTTGTCACAAAAACTAACCATCTTCCGTAGACTTGAATGTCATCCTTAATGGTACCGAACTTAGAACCGGAATCGCTGTCTAGAAGTAAGAAAATTCTTTTAGAGAAACTTCTAACTAAATTTGATATTGTTGTGTTAGTGTTATTTCTGCTAAACAGGACGTAATGCATTAGCTTCACAACTGTCCTGATATTGTCATGTCACAATCTATGTAAACCTGTGTGCTTCTTTAACAACAATATAGGAATAAACCAAATTTAGTACATCTAAAAACCAATGTGCTCTTTCATAGAATAAGGGTCTACTCCTAAACCCAAAAATTTATTCTAGTGACGCTAACGCACTCACAGAGTGTTTTTGCTGATGTCTGACGAACGTGAAAAGGAGTCAACTGACAGAACACACCGCTTTAATGATTTACAGCAAAAAACAATAAATCAAACAGTTTGTGAAACAACAACACTAGAATCCTCTTGTTGTGAATGATAGTTTGTGGGATATTGTCTCCCGCCAATACAGGCGATAAAACTTTACGCTTTTTGCATTTTGTTTACGACCTTCCACTAAGGAAGAGGTTCTATTTGTGTTTATCTGCTCTGCATAGTAACTAACAGTTCTTGATAAAACTTTACGTAGTTTTCGTGTTAGATTTCTTAGTGTTTTCTTGATCGTTTAGAACAGAAAGCGCCCTAAAACCGTCTTTTGTTTGTTTCGCGGCCGTTAGCCACTAGTCACTAGAATCGGCAGTTGTCTTGTGACAGCCAGAGCGACAGCACCAGCAGCAGCAGCAGCGAGTACAGTTTGTATAAAGCGTTTTTGTACTTATTTGCTGCGCTTAGCTTTTAAATAGTTTTTCTGGGAAAACCTAGCGTAGTTTTCGCGTCTCGTATTTCAGTGAGTGTTTCTTGATTATCAGAGTAGCTCATCAGAAGATTATCTTGGGAATTTGTCACCGTATAGAGTAGGGTAAACATAGTCATGTGTAGGGGCTGTGGTTGTTGTGAGCGGACGCAAGGAGAATTGGCCACTCTTCGGGGGCAGGTGGAGGCTTTGTCTGTTAGGCTCATCGAGCTCGAGGCGCAGGCGTCGGCTCGTAGTGGCGTTGGGGCAACTGTGGTGAGACCTATGCCTACTTCGGTGGCCTTGGAATCACATGGAACCCCTGATGTCGCTGCGTCTTCCGGCAGTGAGCATCTTACCGGTCAGCCATCACTCCAGGGTGAATGGCGGACAGTGGTGGGCTCGCGCGTGCCTGGCCGAAAGGCGAAGGTGGGATCTGGCCGCGTGGCAGCTGCCTTACCCCTTTCCAACAGGTACGGGGTGCTTCCTAGTGGTGATGACATCGTTTCCGAGCCACCACAGGGTGCCTCGCCTGTTGGGCCAGTGGCCGATTCTCCGGCAAGGTCCCGACAGTCACAGAGGGCGGGCCTATTAGTTATAGGGAGCTCCAACGTTAGGCGGGTTATGGAGCCCCTCAGGAAAATAGCGGGTAGGTCGGAGAAGAATGCCAGTGTGCACTCGGTGTGCTTGCCGGGGGGTCTCGTCCGTAATGTGGAGGAGGCCCTTCCGGCAGCTATTGAACGCACTGGGTGTGACCGGCTGCAGATAGTAGCACATGTCGGAACGAATGACGCCTGCCGCTTGGGTTCTGAGGCCATCCTTGGTTCCTTCCGGCGGCTGGCTGATTTGGTGAAGACAACCAGCATCGCACGCGGAGTGCAAGCTGAGCTTAATATCTGCAGCATAGTGCCCAGAGTCGATCGCGGTCCTCTGGTTTGGAGCCGTGTGGAGGGTCTAAACCAGAGGCTCAGACGACTCTGCGACTATAATGGTTGCAAATTCATCGACCTCCGTTATTGGGTGGAGAACTGTAGGGCCCCCCTAGACAGGTCAGGCGTGCACTACACACCGGAAGCAGCTACTAGGGTAGCAGAGTACGTGTGGCGTGCACACGGGGGTTTTTTAGGTTAGAGGGACCCCCCCTTGGGCGAAACGATAAAATACCTGACGGCTTACCAGAGAGGACATTATCATCGTTGATAAAGAATGTCCGTCCTCAGAGACCAAAAACAGGAAAAGTTAACGTAATATTGGTAAACTGCAGGAGTATCCAGGGCAAGGTTCCTGAATTAGTATCTCTTATTGAAGGAAATAGTGCGCATATAGTATTAGGAACGGAAAGTTGGTTAAAACCGGAAGTGAACAGTAACGAAATCCTAGACACAGAATGGAATATATACCGCAAGGATAGGATAAACGCCAATGGTGGAGGAGTATTTATAGCAGTAAAGAATTCAATAATATCCAGTGAAGTTATTAGCGAATGCGAATGTGAAATAATCTGGGTTAAGTATCAAAGGTGGGTCAGATATGATAGTCGGATGCTTCTATAGACCACCTGCATCAGCAACCGTAGTAGTTGAGCGCCTCAGAGAGAACCTGCAGAACGTCGTGAAGAAGTTTCGTGATCATACTATTGTAATAGGGGGAGACTTCAATCTACCAGGTATAGAATGGGATAGTCACACAATCAGAACTGGAGCCAGGGACAGAGACTCTTGTGACATTATCCTGACTGCCTTGTCCGAGAATTACTTCGAGCAGATAGTTAGAGAACCAACTCGTGAAGCTAACGTTTTAGACCTCATAGCAACAAATAGACCGGAACTTTTCGACTCCGTGAATGTAGAAGAGGGTATCAGTGATCATAAGTCAGTGGTTGCATCAATGACTAAAAGTGTAATGAGAAATGCCAAGAAAGGAAGGAAAATATATTTGCTTAACAAGAGTGATAGGGCCAAATCGCAGAATATCTGAGTGACCACCATCAAACGTTCATTTCTGAGGAAGAGGATGTGGAACAAAAATGGAAAAAATTCAGAAACATCGTCCAGTACGCCTTAGATAAGTTCGTACCGACTAAGGTCCAAAGCGAGGGGAAAGATCCACCGTGGTATAACAATCATGTACGAAAGGTACTACGGAAACAAAGAAAGCTTCATCATAGGTTTAAGAGTAGTCGAATCATAGCTGATAAGGAAAAGCTGAACGAAGCGAAAAAGAGCGTAAAGAGAGCAATGAGAGAAGCATTCAACGAATTCGAACATAAAACATTGGCAAACAATCTAAACAAGAACCCTAAAAAGTTTTGGTCATACGTAAAATCGGTAAGCGGATCTAAATCCCCTATTCAGTCACTCGTTGACCACGATGGAACCGAAACAGAGGACGACCGAAGAAAGGCAGAAATACTGAATTCAGTGTTCCGAAACTGTTTCACTGCGGAAAATCGTAACACGGTCCCTGACTTCAGCCGTCGCACGGACGCCAAAATGGAAAATATTGAAATAAACGATATCGGAATTGAAAAACAACTGCTATCACTTAGTAGCGGAAAAGCATCCGGACCAGACGAGATACCCTTAAGATTCTACAGTGATTATGCTAAAGAACTTGCCCCCTTTCTATCAGCAATTTATTGTAGATCGCTGGAAGAACGTAAAGTACCTAGCGACTGGAAGAAAGCGCAGGTCGTTCCCATTTTCAAGAAGGGTCATAAATCAGATGCGAATAATTATAGGCCTATTTCGCTTACGTCAATCTGCTGTAGAATAATGGAACATGTTTTGTGTTCTCGTATTATGACGTTCTTAGATAATACAAATCTCCTTCATCATAACCAACATGGATTCCGCAAACAGAGATCATGTGAAACTCAGCTCGCCCTATTTGCCCAAGAAATTCACAGTGCCGTAGACACTGGCGAGCAGATTGATGCCGTATTCCTGGACTTCAGGAAGGCATTTGATACGGTTCCGCACTTACGTTTAGTGAAAAAAATACGAGCTTACGGAATATCGGACCAGGTTTGTGATTGGATTCAGGATTTCCTAGAAGAAAGAACACAACATGTCATTCTTAACGGTTCAAAATCTGCAGATGTAGAGGTAATTTCGGGAGTACCGCAGGGAAGCGTGATAGGACCTTTATTGTTTACAATATACATAAATGACGTAGTTGACAACATCGGTAGCTCCGTGAGGCTATTTGCAGATGACACGGTTGTCTACAAGAAAGTAGCAACATCAGAAGACTCGTACGTACTCCAGGAGGACCTGCAGAGGATTAATGCATGGTGCGACAGCTGGCAGCTTTCCCTAAACGTAGATAAATGTAATATAATGCGCATACATAGGGGCAGAAATCCATTCCAGTACGATTATGCCATAGGTGGTAAATCATTGGAAGCGGTAACGACCGTAAAATACTTAGGAGTTACTATCCGGAGCGATCTGAAGTGGAATGATCACATAAAACAAATAGTGGGAAAAGCAGGCGCCAGGTTGAGATTCATAGGAAGAATTCTAAGAAAATGTGACTCATCGACGAAAGAAGTAGCTTACAAAACGCTTGTTCGTCCGATTCTTGAGTATTGCTCATCAATATGGGACCCTTACCAGGTTGGATTAATAGAAGAGATAGACATGATCCAGCGAAAAGCAGCGCGATTCGTCATGGGGACATTTAGTCAGCGCGAGAGCGTTACGGAGATGCTGAACAAGCTCCAGTGGCGGACACTTCAAGAAAGGCGTTACGCAATACGGAGAGGTTTATTATCGAAATTACGAGAGAGCACATTCCGGGAAGAGATGGGCAACATATTACTACCGCCCACATATATCTCGCGTAATGATCACAACGAAAAGATCCGAGAAATTAGAGCAAATACGGAGACTTACAAGCAGTCGTTCTTTCCACGCACAATTCGTGAATGGAACAGGGAAGGGGGGATCAGATAGTGGTACAATAAGTACCCTCCGCCACACACCGTAAGGTGGTTCGCGGAGTATAGATGTAGATGTAGGTTATGGAAAGCGACTTTGATCACTGGCCGTCTGCTCCAGTGGACCAATACTTGTAGATTTAGTGGAATCACCACATATGGTCAATTTCAACATGCAGACGGTATTTGTTTCCAATATATCTGAAGAGAGATACGCGATGAAATCAAATGGAGTTCTCTCCCAGGATACGTTAGCGAAGTTTTTATAGTTCATAGTTTTACTCCTTTGGATGTTACAGAAATAACGAGGAGAGAGAGAGAGAGTGTGTCAGAGACAGAATGTGCTGCCAACAAAGACTCGGACACCATGACACTGTAGTATTTCCAGCGCGTTAACCATAGGAATGCGATAATGAAGATTAGGTCATGTACGGGGGGATATTTTAGATAGACATTCTATATCAATAAATCGCAGGTGTGAAGCTTCTGAATTTCTTTGTGCAGTCCGTGTATGCTCTACATGATTGTGAATTTCCTCCTGTACATTAATGTGCCATTTTTCTCGTTGTAATAGCTCTCTACCTAGACGGTGGGAGGTGGAGGACTAGACAGTCTTTTAATGGAACAGTGCTGTTGGACAAATATGTATCGAGATCTTGAGCGGTAATCAGGCGTTTATTCGTTGTGGCGAGTCCTTTTAATGGAATTTTAATCTCACACTTACATTGGGAGAGATGATCATCGTAATAAAGTCAGCTATATCACCGAATTCATAAAGTGATACATAGTATGAACCTGGCATTTATAACTCCTCTGGGCTGCTACCTTGAGAGACTTCATAGGTAAGAGGATAAGGAGGAGATTAGCTTTCTGGCATTTATAACTCCTCTGTGCTGCTGCCTTGAGAGGCTTCATAGGTAAGAGGCTGGGTAGGAGATTAGCTTTTAACGTCCCGTCGACAACGAGGTCATTAGAGGTGGAGCACAAGCTCGGATTAGGAAAGGATGGGGAAGGAAATCGGCAGTGCCCTTTCACAGGAACCATCCAGGGATTTGCCTGAAGCGATTTAGGGAAATCACAGAAAACCTAAATCAGGGTGGCTGGACGCGAGTTAGAAGTGTTGTCCTCCAGAATGCGAGTCCAGTGTGCTAACCACGCCGCCATCTTGCTCGGTACGTCATAGGTAACGAGGCATTTGGTTACTTTACGAGAGTTTCATAGCGAGGAGGCATCCAATGACAGAGATAAAGCATGCTCTTAGCACACTGTCATTACCCGAAAATGAGTTTGATATACTGGTCCTGTGAAGCAGGATATGGCAGACATTAAGCTGAGAAGAACAGACTTTTCTACCTAAAGAAAGAACACCTAGAGGGAATACAGCCTCTGCCATAATATACAAAACATTCTCGGCATTCTTGCCGCGTCAGTTCTAGATAACATCTCGAGTTTTCGACGATTACCTCCATCGTCATCGTCAGGAGCTGACTGTCTTCACTGCTGCTGTGGTAGCCTCTATATAGCCCGAAGACGGCTTCTGATTGGTCGGATTCTGATTGGTCGGCGATTACGTGCTACTGTCTCAGACGGTGTCACTGTGTGCGACGGTGGCGCCACCGCTTCCGTTTGAACGTAAACCTTGGAAGGAACGTCTCTGTTGCTTCTCTGCATCAAGCGCTCGTTTCCACGCACAGCTCAGATGGAATCCACTATCGCGGTTAAAGTTCTTTTGGCTCATTATTATTTCAACAGCCTCCTTAATAATATAATCCCAGTACGTGGAGGCATGGGACAGAATTTTAGTTTCATCTTGGACGATTTAGTACAACGACAGGCGGACGGGCGTCTTGGCCACTCTGAATACCGTAAGCCGACGCATACCGATTTATACCTGAATGCACAGAGTTTCCATCATCCTGCTCAGAAGAGATCCGTTTTGAACACGTTGGTACATAGAGCCAAAACTGTTTCTGACGAGGACCACTTAAGGTCCGAGATTAACCACTCGAAGAACGTGTTCCGAAAGAATGACTATGGTGCACGCGATAAAAAGGCAGCGTTCTCCAAAAGAAGGAAACGTGAAAATGCTGCAACCTACTGCGGTTCTTCCTTTTTGTGAAGCGATTTCCAGCAAAATAGGAAGAGTCCTGCGTAGACCTAGTATAAGACCGATTTTTCGTCCTCCTAATAAAATTAAGTAGATGATGCGCCCTGTTTAGGACAATCTCGGCCTCAGGGTCCCTGGAGTTTATAATATACCCTGTGAGTGTAGATGCAATTACGAGGGCAGTTCAATAAGTAATGCAACACATTTTTTTTTCTGAAACAGGGGTTGTTTTATTCAGCATTGAAATACACCAGGTTATTCCCCAATCTTTTAGCTACACAACACTATTTTTCAACGTAATCTCCATTCAATGCTACGGCCTTACGCCACCTTGAAATGAGGGCCTTATGCCTGCACGGTACCATTCCACTGGTCGATGTCGGAGCCAACGTCGTACTGCATCAATAACTTCTTCATCATCCGCGTAGTGCCTCCCACGGATTGCGTCCTTCATTGGGCCAAACATATGGAAATCCGACGGTGCGAGATCGGGGCAGTAGGGTGCATGAGGAAGAACAGTCCACTGAAGTTTTGTGAGCTCCTCTCGGGTGCGAAGACATGTGTGAGGTCTTGCGTTGTCATGAAGAAGGAGAAGTTCGTTCAGATTTTTGTGCCTACGAACACGCTGTAGTCGTTTCTTCAATTTCTGAAGAGTAGCACATACACTTCAGAGTTGATCGTTTGACCATGGGGAAGGACATCGAACAGAATAACCCCTTCAGCGTCCCAGAAGACTGTAACCATGACTTTACCGGCTGAGGGTATGGCTTTAAACTTTTTCTTGGTAGGGGAGTTGGTGTGGCGCCACTCCATTGATTGCCGTTTTGTTTCAGGTTCGAAGTGATGAACCCATGTTTCATCGCCTATAACAATCTTTGACAAGAAATTGTCACCCTCAGCCACATGACGAGCAAGCAATTCCGCACAGATGGTTCTCCTTTGCTCTTTATGGTGTTCGGTTAGACAACGAGGGACCCAGCGGGAACAAACCTTTGAATATCCCAACTGGTGAACAATTGTGACAGCACTACCAACAGAGATGTCAAGTTGAGCACTGAGTTGTTTGATGGTGATCCGTCGATCATCTCGAACGAGTGTGTTCGCACGCTCCGCCATTGCAGGAGTCACAGCTGTGCACGGCCGACCCGCACGCAGGAGATCAGACAGTCTTGCTTGACCTTGCGGCGATGATGACACACGCTTTGCCCAACGACTCACCGTGCTTTTGTCCACTGCCAGATCACCGTAGACATTCTGCAAGCGCCTATGAATATCTGAGATGCCCTAGTTTTCCGCCAAAAGAAACTCGATCAATGCCCATTGTTTGCAACGCACATCCGTTACAGACGCCATTTTAACAGCTCCGTACAGCGCTGCCACCTGTCGGAAGTGAATGAAACTATACGAGACGAAGCGGGAATGTTTGAAAATATTCCACAAGAAATTTCCGGTTTTTTCAACCAAAATTGGCCGAGAAAAAAAATGTGTTGCATTACTTATTGAACTGCCCTCGTATATAGGTCAGACGATTCGTACCGTTTCCGACCGCTGTGCAGAACACCCACGCCATATTAAAAATAGAGAACTGGAGAAATTTTGGAACACGTATTATGTTCGAGTATAATGACTTTTCTGGAGACTAGAAATCTACTCTGTAGGAATCAGCATGGGTTTCGAAAAAGGCGGTCGTGTGAAACCCAGCTCGCGCTATTCGTCCACGAGACTCAGAGCCATAGACACGGGTTCACAGGCAGATGCCGTGTTTCTTGAGTTCCGCAAGGCGTTCGATACAGTTCCCCACAGTCGTTTAATGAACAAAGTAAGAGCATATGGACTATCAGACCAATTGTGTGATTGGATTGAAGAGTTCCTAGATAACAGAACGCAGCATGTCATTCTCAATGGAGAGAAGTCTTCCGAAGTAAGAGTGATTTCAGGTGTGCCGCAGGGGAGTGTCGTAGGACCGTTGCTATTCACAATATACATAAATGACCGTGTGGATGACATCGGAAGTTCACTGAGGCTTTTTGCAGATGATGTTGTGGTGTATCGAGAGGTTGTAACAATGGAAAATTGTACTGAAATGCAGGAGGATCTGCAGCGAATAGATGCATGGTGCAGGGAATGGCAATTGAATCTCAATGTAGACAAGTGTAATGTGCTTGCGAATACATAGAAAGATAGTTCCTTTATCATTTAACTACAAAATAGCAGGTCAGCAACTGGAAGCAGTTAATTCAATAAATTATCTGGTAGAACGCATTAGGAGTGATTTAAAATTGAATGATCATATAAAGTTGATCGTCGGTAAAGTAGATGACAGACTGAGATTCATTGGAAGAATCCTAAGGAAATGCAATCCGAAAACAAAGGAAGTAGGTTACAGTACTCTTGTTCGCCCACTGCTTGAATACTGCTCAACAGTGTGGGTCCGTACCAGATAGGACTGATAGAAGAGATAGAGAAGATCCAACGGAGAGCAGCGCGGTTCGTTACAGGATCATTTAGTAATCGCGAAAGCGTTGCGGATATGATAGATAAACTCCAGTGGAAGACTCTGCAGGAGAGACGCTCAGTAGCTCGGTATGGGCTTTTGTTAAAGTTTCGTGAACATACCTTCACCGAAGAGTCAAGCAGTATATTGCTCCCTCCTACGTATATCTCGCGAAGAGACCATGAGGACAAAATCACAGAAATTAGAGCTCACACAGAAGCATACCGACAATCCTTCTTTCTACGAATGATACGGGACTGGAATAGAAGGGAGAACCGATAGAGGTACTCAGGGTACCCTCCGCCACACACCGTCAGGTGGCTTGCGGAGTATGGATGTAGATGTAGATGTAGAATTGCGAAGCACAGCCTCACGAACAAACATAAAATATTGTTCGATGAAACTAAAATTCTGTCCCATGCCTCCACGTACTGGGATTCTGTTATTAAGGAGGCTGTTGAAATAAGAATGAGCCAAAAGAACTTTAACCGCGATAGTGGATACCATCTGAGCTGCGCGTGGGAACGAACGCTTGATGCAGAGAAGCAACAGAGACGTTCCTTCCAAGGTTTACGTTCAAATGGAAGCGGTGGCGCCACCGGCGCACACAGTGACACCGTCTGAGACAGCAGTACTTAATCGCCGACCAATCATAAGCCGACCAATCAGAAGCCGTCTTCGGGCTATATAGAGGCTACAGCAGCAGCAGTGAAGACGGTCAGATCCTGATGATGACGATGGAGGTAATCATCGAAAGCTCGAGATGTTATCTAGAACTGACGCAGCATGAATACCGAGAATGTTTTATATATAAGTGATGGTGGTTGGTTAGTGTTTAACGTCCCGTCGACAACGAGGTCATTAGAGACGGAGCGCAAGCTCGGGTTAGGGAAGGATTGGGAAGGAAATCGGCCGTGCCCTTTCAAAGGAACCATCTCGGCATTCGCCTGAAACGATTTAGGGAAATCACGGGAAACCTAAATCAGGATGGTCGGAGACGGGATTGAACCATCGTCCTCCCGAATGCGAGTCCAGTGTGCTAACCACTCGCCACCTCGCTCGGTTATACATAAGTGCCGTCGCGAAAAACTTCGTTCCCACCTATGGCATAAAGTTGTGCAGATTATCACAACAAGTAACGTGTGGAAAACTGTGCGTATGCTCCGATTTCTTCTGTCTTTGAAAATACCTCTTATAAAAGCGAGGAATTTACATTTTGCGTGAGAAATTCAAGCTTTATTGACAAAACAACATCCCCATTTTGGACTGCCTGAAAATGCTTTTTAAACTGGGGTCTCTATGTAAGGGGAGGAACTGCAGTTAGTCCAAGTCGTGCCTATTTGTCTCTCTTTGAGACAAGGCCGACGGCAGGAGTGGTCATAATGCAGTTGGGCAGCGGGAATCCGCAGCTTAAGGCTTTCGCGAGCGGCAGATGCAAAGAAAAGTTTCTGCTGGCCAGCTCTTCAGATAAATAGCACATTCGTTAGTAGCGCTCGACTAGGCTGGAGGTGACTGGTCAGCTTTTCGTCTTGAGGTGCCGTGTTCGAATAAGATAACGAGCACCACGTGCGTAAGAAATATCGCACGATCTATATCTCATGTTCCTGTCAGGTAGGATTTGACTTGCGACTCGTAAATAGGTGTAAGTGTGTTTCATTTTCCAATGATGTTGCTAAGGAGTCCTGTGCTTAGGGGTAAGGACCGTCGGTTGCTGTTGTGATATAATCACCCATCATTATGTTCCTCCCAGCAACTAAACACTTGTAGATCTGCAGGAGAATGCTCCTATAAAGTTTATTGATAGTTTGTAGCCCTCAAATTTATTGCTACGCTAAACTGGCTGGAGCAACTCATTAGTGATAAACTAATTCCGAAAAAACTCTCTCCACATCCAGCAATTATTTACGAAAGTGGACAGGGCTACTGTCAGATGCTTGATTAGTGACAAGTACTCCTCTCATACTTCAAAGCCCAAGGAAAAAAATTTCGGTTTTCTCGGCAATTTTCGAATTTCCCGCCAATAGGAAGAGGGGGGAATTGGACTGAACCACTGTTCTGAATCTCTTCGATTCTGAAGCCATAATTAAACTGTGTCAGTATTCCAAAGATTATATAAAAATTGAATTTCTATGAATAAAGGATCTATTATTATTCATTATTATGTCCTCTGCAATACAATGTAATTAGCACTTGAATTTACCACCAAAATTAGAATTTACCAGGAAATTTTGAGTTTCCCGTGATATTTTCTGGATGTGAAGGGGAGAGGCGGTCAGGGGTGGGGAGGGGATTGGAGGGGAGGTGAGGGGAAGCGAAGGGAGGTGTGTGGAGGAAAGGGCAAGACATGGAATGGCATGGGTGAAGAGGAGAGAGGAGGGGATGGGAGGGGAGGGTGATGGGAGTAGTAGAGAGGGTAGTGAAGGACATGGGGAGGGGAGGGGAGGAAACACAATGGAAGGGAATGGAAGGGAAAGGAAGGGAATGGAAAGGAAAAATAGGGGGACATAGATTTCCTGGAGGGCTAGTGGACAAAGGGAACATGTTTTGGCCAGGGAAAACACAGCGAGTCTGCCTCCACTGGGGAGGCCGCTGCCAAAAGCCTGTATTGGTTGAGTGCATTTTTGAATATATTTAAAACTGCAGCTGTTCGGCTGTAAAATGAAACGAGTACATCTTGGCATTAAATTTGGCGCCCTTTTCTATTGTATTTAGCTGTTACTCTAAGTGCTGTTTGATAGAGGTGCTGTAGTAATTTGAAATGTTCAGAAATTCAGTGCTTTGGTCGACGGTACAGCTCAATCCCTCGTGATGTACATCTATTTAAGAGTGATATCCTTGTTCTCTATATTTAATGGGATCCTCTTTTTAATGTTCATAAATCAAGTGTTTTGATCTACAATGCTGCTCAATCTTTCAGGGCTTACCCTTAGTAAAGAATATCATTCTCGTTTTCTGTATTTATTAAGTTCCTTTTTTAACATTCAGAAATTCAGTATCTTTATCAGCAGTATAGATTAGTCTCTTGTGATGTACAGGTATTTGAGAGTTTCATTCTTGTCCTCTGTGATTAATAAGTTACTGGGGTGATTTAAATCATAACTATGGGGAAAATGTTAACTGAATTTTCTCATGTAATTTTTCCCCAGTATGCACACCTTCCTAGTCACTGAGTAAACTGTCTCCATTAAGAAACTGCTCTACATTTGGCTGTATCACAGACTTCACAGAACTGTTATTGTGCATACATTGAACAGAAAGGGTCATTACCCTGCTAACTTAACACCAGACTAACATTTTTATGCTATGATATTATCTTGTTTTGGAAGGAGTTTATATTTTATTCCATGTTGATAGTTTCAACTTCGGGGTACCTATTGATTGCCGGGTAGCTCATCCGTTTTCCACAGTTGTTTTGTCTCTAAACAGTAAGAGTTCTTAATTCATGTGCACTTCTTGTATTTGTTTTAAGATAGTTGTATACATTTTTAGAAGTGAATGGTAATTACGTTACTCAACCAGTATGTGTGGCGTTTCTTTCAAACTAGTGGTCAACAAAGGTTTGAGTCCTGTCTCGAGATATGTTGCTGCGGAGTGGACAGATTGTAAATCACCAAAGTACCTTATTAGATGTTGTATTGCATGTCTTATACTATTTATTAATGTATTGCAGCGACTTGGGCTTTATAAATTGGGTTTTGTTATGAATGATTTCAAATTTTCCATCGTCCAGTCCTCTTACTCCCTAGGCAGTTGCTAATGGCTGCCACGTGTCATCACAAACCTTTCAATCTGTCACCGCTTCTCTCATCTTTTGTCAGGCTGATAAGCTTCTTGTTTTGAGGTGTAATACCGCGTAAGGATTGTTGGCCTTATATCCAGATGTTTAGAAATTTTTAGAAATGTATCTAATAACTACATATGGGTCACAGTCCTTCACAGTGTAGATAAAACTGTCTGTATCAAGATCAAGTAACTTTGAATCAGCGAAATTTGGGTTTACACTTGTGATGTTACAAAATAGAAGTGATGTTGCTATTCAATGGAAAGTTGGAAATTGCGATTTAACTAACTGTTTTATCAATCACAATTGGCGTAAGAATCATGGATTGACCATTGTCATAAAATATTGCATTATGAGATGTGAATAGTTTTTACTTGCGGTTTCGCGTGGCTTGAGGCAGTCACAACTAGCGTGCTATTGATTAAGAAGTTGCGTTATCGTCTTTCTAATTACTTCATGATCGTAGATACGGTCATACCCGGTTGTGAAGTTATTGTTATGACAAAAAAATTTCCTAAGGGACCAGAAATTTCTTAAGGGCGCAAAAACAACTGTAACATCACACAAAAGAGAAATTCAATATGAAAGCTGATGCAAGAAGACGATAAAACAGTTTTCTTTTTATCAATGTAACACGCACATTGGACTGCTGATCTTGGAGTCTGTAATATTAGCAAAATGCATAATTAAAATGAAAATAATACTGAGGAGATAATAGAAATGAGCACTGCTAAATGATTCAGTATTCCCAGAACAAATATTTATTATAACTAAAACATATATCGTACCTTAAGCTTAATACTACAATGACGGTAGATTTTTATGTCCGTATCATGTCCATTTAGCGCTCTTTTATATAGCCATTGTCTTCTTTGAGTCGCTCGTGCGTCGTCACGGTAAGTTATAACAGTTCTTTACACTTCACTCAAACTTAAACATAACACGTTTTTATACATTTAGTAAAAAATTAGATCAGACTGCCACAGATCTGCGTCCGTCTTACTTGAGAAAAACAGTACAAGTCTTCTTAGCGCTGAAGGCTTCATTTGTTCTCCAGCGAACAAAATAGTGAAGGATCGCACATCTATCCGTATTTCTGTTTATATTGCCGCCCAAAGACGACGAATTACATTATTTAGAAAATTCCACCGTCGCTATGCGACGCCTCATTATACATTAATCATTATTTACAAACAAGTATTTGCCTTCTGGCTGAAAGTATTAACTACTCGTATTTGCTGTTTTAATGAAGTCAAAAATAGCGAATATCACATTGCCTCCCATGAGGAGAGAGGGAATGCCGAAGGATTACCTCGATCCTCATGTCCTCATGAGATATTCGTGATTTTTGGTGTGACATTTACATAACGTTACTGGCGTACAAAGTACATAAATTGAAATCACATTTATAAACATCTATCAGATATTTATCATTTTTCAAAATAAAGTTTTTCATTCTTTGTTCATCAGTCACTTCATTCCATAATACCAAGATTAACATTTATGTGCATATTTAAGTTTGGTCCATATTTGCTTATAACAATAAGTGAACGTTCATTTCGCACTTCAGGGGATAGAATTCAGGAATTACTTTCTCTTGAGCTTAACAACTAATACATGAGTACAGTGAGTGCTTATTTTCACTAAACTAGAGTGGACAATGTTCGAGCATCTGTTAACTCCTTGTGGTTCAATTACAGTTTAATAACGTAGCACTACACTTCGTGATGCTTTCACTTTCTGTGTTAGCTGTCTACGGCGTTCATCATGCAGTACATCTGTCCTTTCCGCTGTGGTGCCAGGAATTCAAGTGGCTTCCCGGGTTTTTATTTACAATATGAAACAGAAGAAGTGGAAAATTATTAGTATGACTTACAAGCTACTGGATACATTTGTTAAGGATCGGGACTGGTCTGGAGTTTAGGGTCTTCCTATAGTGCACATTCATTTTCTTTGTCCATCAAGAGACAGGATTATAATTTATTTTAGCAGTGTTCAGGAGTGCCGGTATTAATGGCTTTAAGGTCTGAGTAATCTAACAATCTACTTCTCACTCATCTTAACTTCAGCTCAAGAAAATCGCTTAATTTACATATGAAGATGTAGTCACACAAGTGTACAAATGTCTTTCCTCCAGTATGTACGATGGAAGTCATGGCGGTTAGCAGTTTAAAGTTTGGATTGTTTCGTCACCCACACGTCAGCCACTCACAGCGGCTGCACAGTGTTGCGTGAGCTCCAACACTCAGTATCCGTTCGCGCTCAGGCTGTAACAGAGCTGGTGGTCGTCGAGTGCTCCTTTTTTTTTTTATGAACTTCGTATCACACGAGTGCATCGATACAAACACCTCGCGCGCGTTTTCCATTGGAGGAGCCAGACACTGAAGCTGCCTCCATACTTCTCTGTCAACTGCCTCCCATGAGGCTCACAGGTAAGTGACGACGAATGTTTTAGCTGTCGCTGCACTTAGAACAACACTGAACTTTGCGTTGCACCTGTTGTCGTAGCCTTGACTTCTTTTTTTACACTTGCAGTACAACACTACCACTAGTATACAGTGAACAGTTATTTTTATTATGCACGTCGCACTTTAGTGTGCTTCTTCACACAGCATTCGTGCTTAGTTCCTTCGCCGATGGAGTTCATTTACAAAACAATCAATTTTGCACGTTTCCTCCACTGGTATAGAAAGACTTATATTCTACTATTTACAAAATATCACTTACGAGCTAATATTTACAATTAATGGTCACTCCTTTTGTTAAGTCCAGTGAACAACTGCTTTATGAATGGACTCTTTATATCTCAAGATTTGCTTTCACTAGTGAACCTAAAAATATTCCTTCAAACTTTCTTTTAAGTGCTCATCTCCTCATTATGAAAACTACAGGTTTCGCAACACTCGTTGCATTTATTCTTTAGTGCACCCAAGATCATTTTCTACTGCCACGCAGCATATCTACTACTTAACGAGTATGCATTTAACGCTGAATCTTTTTTTTTTGTGCTTGCCAATTTCTTTTTTTTTATATTTGAGGGCAGACTGGATAACAATAGGTCTCCCTCTTCGCTTCATGTACTCAGTAATCGTTCTCTGTTAAAAAAAAAATAGGGTAACGCGTGTCTACTATTTTTTTTCATGAATGGAATTACCGACAGTTCACTGGGTTTACGCAACCGGTCCATAACAAACATTACCAAAGCTAGCGAAGTTCATCACGCTACGTGTCTCATTTCTCATAAGCACTGCTTTGCTTCGAAGCACACGTGCCTTTTACAAGTCGACCCTTGGTCTGGGTTAATGAACCAGGATCAAAAGGGACGGGCACAAGGAAAATGGATTTCATAAGAGGAGTGTCTCAGGAGACATTTTTGCAATAAAATCTGCATGTAAATAAAATTATCATAATAAACATAGGCACATATATAAATTTCAACCTCTTTCATTACAGCATGCTTTGCTACTTCTACGTCTTACTCTGGTTATAGTCAGTATTAAGTTTAAATATCACTGAATTGCTTGTTCTTTAGATTAGCCTTCAATTAGGGTATTGAATGATCGCTAGATTACACTACAAATCTTCTGAAGATTTATTTCTGATACAGGGGGCTTGCTGTGTGGTTATTTAGTACCTTTATTCTACTGAAATCAATTCGTCAGCTAACATTCCTCATATACTCTTTACATTGGGCTCAGATCACAGGGAAATAGTTTACTTTCATAGCAATTACTGGCCTCGTGGAGTACTCACGCTACATTATTGATGCTTCATGGTTTGCCTCTATTTGTACTGTATTTCACCTAACTTAGTTTACTACAGCTTATTGTCTCCTTGCGTGAACACATGTGGGTTACCACTTGTTTTTCCATTTAACAGCACGCTTTAACTGAACTTTTAGCTATTTCTTCTACTCCTGTCCACTGTCTGGACTGTTTGAACATGTACCCTTTTTTTTAAGCAGGTAATTTGGGCTTTTACTACAGAACTTCAAGTACTTACATTACTAAAAATAAATCTATAAATATTCTTGTACCTTGAGAGAAGTGCTTATTTACGCATCCTTCTCCATTTCTCACCTTTACATATTTATATAGCTCCGGGCAATCGCCTCGCAAGCACTTTTTTTTTTTTTCTTAATACTAACTTAAAATTAAATTGAAATTCTTGGTGCAACCCCAATTTCCTGCTTCAGCTTGTTGAAGAAATATCAGTTCAATGTCCATTACTATAAACAATTTTTCCATACTTAACATTTAATACTTTAAAGTTTACATGTAGTAGCCGTTACCATGTAGTCAGTGCGCTGTTCAACACAATACATGTCATTAACAGTTCACACAAGGAAATTTCCAGTACGTAGGAGGTAAGAAACCGAAACAGATTCTATCTGCAGTTGAGGCTGTGTCTGTAAACTAACTCTCTGTTTCAATGGACCAATCGCTCCCGATATGGAGCAGCCCTGAATCGGCAATGATAAAACTTTTGAAACAGAAGACACCTGTCTGAAGAGACATGATGACATCACATTGATGTTTGCTCCTGCATCAACAATGGCTGTGACAGGAATGTTAGTAATAGAAATCTTAATCGAAGCCTGGACCTGTTCATCATAAATGTCATTAATGTCTTGAGCTTCTAGGTCAGGTGCAAGGTCATCTCATAAGTCGGTCTCATGGTCGTACCGTATTGCATTAACATACTCAGAATCAGAGTATTCGTTAGTACCCCCACTGGAACCGGCAGCGACCTCTAGGAGGCTGAAAGGTGCTGCCTCTAATTTTCCGCAGGATGTTTAACCTGTTTGTCATTCATGGCCTTAATTGTTTGTTCCGTTTCATATTGGTGCTGGTTATGTGGTACAAATGCCGGTGTAGAGGGGTAAAATCCACTGGGTGCATTCACTTGTGAATAGAATACTTGAGAAGGCTGATGTCGCCCGATCTTTTGGTTGCCGGCAAAACCATTTCCTTGTGAAGGAAAGTTCGCATTTGGTACCGTTTGAAAATTGTTCCGCGGTCCTCTATTCTGTGAAAAGTTGTTCTGATGTGCTGGGTGGCCTCCGCCTTGCCCATGCCACTTGCCATTTTTCGGCCTATAACTTTGATTGTACACTGGCCCATTTGAAAAATTACCAGTCGTTTGTGGAGAATTTCCATACTGCTCCGGCGCAGAATTAAAGGGTGGGTTTCCGTACGGATGTTGTACCTGGTGGTTGTAAATTGGGTGGTATCTCTGCTGATTACTGTAATTGGTTTTCTGCTTCCGTTTAAAGTTATTGCCGTTTGCGTTTTGATAACCGCTGGCAGGTTGGTAACAGCGGTCGCAGTAGCTCGCTCTCTCCTTGGGCGCATTGTTGTCCGCGTGCGATGCATTCTGCTGGCTGCCAGGGAAGAATTTGCCGCTGCCAACCTTGGAGCGCACATCCTCGCTAATTAAATCTAAGGAATCCAGCACAGAAAGGAATACATCCGTGTCTTCTTCGGACACATTTACTAATTTCTCTCTAATAGACACAGGGACTTTGCTTTTGAGAATCATAATTACGTCCTTGGAAGAAATCGGAGAATCCCAGAATTTAATTTTTGCTAGATACTTCTCGAAGTATCGCCGGAGACTTCCATGCTTCTCATTGAAAATTTCCGCACCATACACCTCCTTCCTTAATCTTTGCTGTACCCCATTACTCCAAAATTTTGCCAAGAACATTTTCTCAAACTCTTCATAATTCCTACACGTGTCTACCATTTCCGTTCCCCATAATGCTGCATCACCAGAAATAAAGCCAGTGACGAACTGAATACGCTGTCTGTCTGTCCAGCTCCTGGGAAATATGCCGGAAAAATTCTTTAGGAACACGATGGGGTGTATTTCTCGCTTCTGCGGATGAAAAACAGGAAAAGTGCGATGCTTAATCACACTTTCCTCTTGCATTCAACTCACAATTGTGGGCGGATCATTTAGTTTCCCTACTCGGGACTCAACAGGACTGTTGTTTTGCATGTAATCAGGCGGTGAACGATAAGGAGTTGACTGACATTCGTCACCGTCTAAAGAATTGTTCCCTATAGTTTGCGTATGGGTGTGCGGATTTTGTACCCAGTTTCTCAGCATTCTGACTTCGTCCACTACTTGCTGCTTCCACTCGGGAAGATCCCGTGTAAGTGTCCTCCGAATCTGTCCCAATTCAGAAACTACTGTGTCTCCCGACTTACCAGGAGCAGCTAAGATTTCATAAGTTACATCCTTGACAGTCTCCCTAAGCTCCTCCCTGACCTTCTTTTCGATAAAAATATCTTTACCCTTTATCCATTCACTGTAGTGTTCCGACAATGCCTCCGCGTGTGCTTTCACGGTGCTCTTAACCTGTTCTTCGATATTGATTGAGTCTATCTGCCTCGACAGATCCTCTACTACACCTTCAATGTCAGATACTGCATTTCTAACTGAGTTTATTTCTTTGGTAGCTGCCTGAATTTTTGTGTTTAATGTTCCAGATACTTCAGCTATTTCACTTTTCACCTGTTTCTGCATTTTCTGAATTTGATCACTGATCTTAGTTTGCACCTCACCCAAATGGATATTTAATTCAGCCGTAATTTCTTTATGCAGATCTGTTTTGATTGTGCCTAGCTCTGTTTTTAATGATTCGCTTACAGCATCTAGTCGGGCGTTAACAGTCTCATTTTGTGTTTTTATAGTCTCATTTTGTGTTTTTATATTCTCATTTACTGCGTCAAACTGTTGTTTCAGCATTTCCATTAACGCACCGAGGTCATTTGTAGCTGCAGCGGGACGAGTTTGGACTTCAGGGTCACTTTCCCCTGTTACAGACATGGTTAGTTCAGTTTCCACACGGGAACCTACCGTTCGCGATCGTAAAGGGTGTGGAATACTATTAACGTCTTCACTCCCGTCTCCTGTTGTCACCTGTCTCTGTTTACTATCTGCCATTTTCGTCAGTAAATCAGGTGCTACGCAAGGCTTTCGTCGTTTGTCAGTGACGTGGTGAGTCCGCTAAGAGCACCGCTCTCGCGTGAGCAACAAATGAAATTCTATCTGGCAAGAAGACAAGATGGAACCTAACCGTTTCAGACAAATGAATGAAGATGCTCTTCACTGCAAATTGCGCACACTATCCACCATGTTGAAAATGCAATACAGGTATACTAACAATGGGGAGAAATAATTTCTATTATCAGACTACGAAGAATTTTACTTTGAAAGATAAAATAAAGCAGATTTTCTATAGCGGGAAGGAGATAGAAAGGATGTGGATCGACTTGGAAAAGCAACGTTGCTACTGAAGCACTACACTGCGTATGCTACACTTTTTGATGGCTTGAATACCGCTATGTTGTCTCAGCAAATTCACGTCTCTTTTCTTTTCTTTTCTCTCGGTAATTAAACTGCATTATTGACCGTTATTCTCACAGAGAGACGATGTGTACATGAAACGACAGAACATTTATTAACACAAGCACATAGAAATTTTCCAAGAATTTGAACTAATTTTTGGTCAAGTCCCTGTTCGGGCGCCAAGTGTGATGTTACAAAATAGAAGTGATGTTGCTATTCAATAGAAAGTTGGAAATTGAGATTTAACTAACTGTTTTATCAATCACAATTGGCGTAAGAATCATGGATTGACCATTGTCATAAAATATTGCATTATGAGATGTGAATAGTTTTTACTTGCGGTTTCGCGTGGCTTGAGGCAGTCCCAACTAGCGTGCTATTGATTAAGAAGTTGCGTTATCGTCTTTCTAATTACTTCATGATCGTAGATACGGTCATACCCGGTTGTGAAGTTATTGTTATGACAAAAAAATTTCCTAAGGGACCAGAAATTTCTTAAGGGCGCAAAAACAACTGTAACATCACACAAAAGAGAAATTCAATATTAAAGCTGATGCAAGAAGACGATAAAACAGTTTTCTTTTTATCAATGTAACACGCACATTGGACTGCTGATCTTGGAGTCTGTAATATTAGCAGAATGCATAATTAAAATGAAAATAATACTGAGGAGATAATAGAAATGAGCACTGCTAAATGATTCAGTATTCCCAGAACAAATATTTATTATAACTAAAACATATATCGTACCTTAAGCTTAATACTACAATGACGGTAGATTTTTATGTCCGTATCATGTCCATTTAGCGCTCTTTTATATAGCCATTGTCTTCTTTGAGTCGCTCGTGCGTCGTCACGGTAAGTTATAACAGTTCTTTACACTTCACTCAAACTTAAACATAACACGTTTTTATACATTTAGTAAAAAATTAGATCAGACTGCCACAGATCTGCGTCCGTCTTACTTGAGAAAAACAGTACAAGTCTTCTTAGCGCTGAAGGCTTCATTTGTTCTCCAGCGAACAAAATAGTGAAGGATCGCACATCTATCCGTATTTCTGTTTATATTGCCGCCCAAAGACGACGAATTACATTATTTAGAAAATTTCACCGTCGCTATGCGACGCCTCATTATACATTAATCATTATTTACAAACAAGTATTTGCCTTCTGGCTGAAAGTATTAACTACTCGTATTTGCTGTTTTAATGAAGTCAAAAATAGCGAATATCACACACTCTCATAGCGAGACCGGTGTATTTGAAGTTTGGAAGGGCATAGTGTAACATACCAACATGAACAGGTTTTGTGAACTCTATCAGAAGTCTGAATCTACTGCCACATCAGCAAATCCTATAATCTTACGGTTGTTCTCACTGGATATCCATCAAAACACTCCAGCAGGCAGACATCATTACATGGCATATATGTATAAGTTGTTTACATGCTGTAACTATCATCATCAGGTTATTCTTTTCGAGTACACTTAGACATGTAGAAATATCTCACGAACATTGCTTGTATGTGCAAAAACTTATTGCAGGAGAAGCATTGCCTACATATCTGCTTGTCTATTAATTGACAAAGCATTCTGGGTGATCTCATGGAGAAAAATGGGGTCATGCGCTCAGACAGCTCATTTTGCTTGATAGCCGCCACTGTTCCCTCAAGAAGCCCCCCCCCCCCCTCCCACCTTCATCGCTGCATCGCTTTGTCAACAACTGAAAATAGGAAGAACACGCCATAAGCAATGCATGTAAATAAAAACGTATATTATCACGGAATAAGAATGAATTACTACTGAATTCACATGCATTTATCTACTATGGGGCCCATTCCTGCGAGGCCATGGTGAAAATGACGTCATGTCTTCTGATGTCTCACTTTGTGCATCATTAGCATCTCGAAAGAAGAAAAAGAAGAAGAAGACGAACTCATAAACAATGCATGCAGATGTAATAGGAATTATAATTTTAGAAGGAGAAGAAATATGTGTCACTACATATAGATGTGATCACTGACAATCCGAACTCAGCCCACGGAACTCAGAGTCGAAAACAGTATCATGGGCTCTACAATATAATCCAGAAGAGGTATTTCTGTAAAAGAAAACAGGCGATGTTGTATAAGTACCATGCGTAAGGAAAAATCAAATGCAGAAGAAGAAAGATTGTATTAGCAACCACCATTTTGTGTAGCCAGTGGACAGTAAAATGTAAACTTTCACGCTCGGAATTGTCACAATTTATAAAATTTTCCGGGCTATTATGCCGTGGTCGAAGGGATTTCACGTTAGAACCGACATTTCGTCCCCATTTGCGGAGGACGTTTTCGAGGGGGATTGTAGCTTTGTCGGATGTCTCGTTCGCACCATGACTCGCTACTGAGTACGGTAAAATTCCGTTTGCGGGAGCTTCCAGGCAGAAGCGTGACGTCACATGTTTTGATTACGAGAGAGCAATTGGCAATCCGCTGTTACTACCATCTCATGGTGGAAGAAGTGCTAGTTTTCAAGAAAGAACATGGCAGCTTTGGGTACACGGTTTATCGAAAATACACACACACTGAGCGCTGTCCAGACCATAATTCGAACCACCACCCACAATAAAAGCGAGGCGTCATAACACGTTGGCGGATAGAGCAAGGAAAATCTGCGAACCAGAACTGCTTGACGCAGAGTTAAAACATCTCAACAATGCATTGCTCAAGAATGGTTATTCGTTCTCTGAGGTGAAAACAGCGTTAAGACCACCGCTTAGACATCATAGCGATACTTAAGCGATGGTGAAATCGAAAATTTTCCTGCCGGTCATTAAGGACGTGACTGACTGTAGAAGAAAAATCTTGAGAAAGCGGAACACCACGGTAATTTTCACACCCACATGTAAGATACAAGATCACCTGAAATCGGCTAAGGATGCTCGCCAACCGCGGTAAAAGCTGGAATTTATAGGATTGCGGGCAGCTGTGGAGAGCTGTATGCCGGTGCTACAAAAGGAACTGTCAAAAAAAGACTCGAACAGCATAAGGACAAGTGCAGAAGAGTGACAGATCAGCTGTTGCGGAACATCCTTTACAGCCAGGAGACCACTACATTAATTTTGATAGGACTCAAGTACCGGCAGCCCCAAGTGGATACCAGGACAGTCTATACAGAGAGGCCATGGGATTGTGAAACACCCCAGAAATTTCAGTAGGAAGGAGGTGGGCGTGAAATTGAATGAAACTTTGATTCCTGTGCTGAAGAAGATGTGTACTAGTCTTCAGCCATGGGATGACAGTAACAGCCGACGACGGCAGTCGACGGCCAGTTGCGCTCGCGTATTCAAACACTGTGACGTCACACTTTGCGGCGGAGCTCGTGGAAACGGAATTTTGCTGTGGCCAGTAGCGAGCCAGGGTGTGAGTTGGACATTCGAGAAAGCTACGATCCCCCTTAAAAATGTACTCCCCAGACGGGAACGAAACGTCGGGTTTCAATGTGAAATTCCTTCGACCACGGCGTAATAGCCCGGAATATTTTATTAATTGTGAGCCACTGGACTGCCTACAGTCCAGGAGTCACGTCACCTTACAGAACGACCGTGGACCATTTGCTCCTGCCTCAGGAGAGTCATATAATAGGAAATCGATTGTGCCTGTTCCCATTAAGGTGACAATGTACTAATACCATCTACAACAGCAGAAAAAGTCATTACAATTAGATTTCCGATATGCAGCGGAAACGTGACGAAGGAATGGGTACATACAAGCACCAAGTTCACGATACACACCACCATCAATCGCTTGCCTCTTTCCCCATCAGTGGAAGGACCATTGCACTACTAACCATTCATTGCTCGATGTGCTTCCGCCAGCTGTCTGATGAAGACTAAAGTCTGCTTCTGCAGAATGGCCTGTTAATAGTGTACTGGCAGAGGGAAGCTAGTGTTTGTCATGGGATCAGGTGCAATCAATAGGATAGCGTACCCCAGCCTTATTTTTCAACCTATCAGAACAGGCAACACTAACACCGAATTTTTTTCGACCATTCAGAGCAGAGGACGCCGAAACTTTTCGATCAACCGTAGCAGGGAACACGAATGCCATTGCAAGACAGAAAGAGAATTTTGCATTACAACCCTGGTAGTTTATGGTTATCACGTGGTATAAACCACACAAACGCACATATTCTGCTTGTGAGACCCGCTTTACAGAGGTGCCCCTGCACTACGTAACAAATTTTTGTACGAGACGAATACAGCAAATGCTGTGTGATATGTGCTGTATGTAACAAATTTTATAGCACACAGTGTTAGCCAGAGCAGATATTGCTGCACAGTACCACCACAGAAAAGTACTGTGTAATAAGTTTTTGTTCCAGACAATACAGTCTGTGGGCAACTCATGAATGTGAGAAGTAGACACACTTGACTAACAGCAGTTGACACATCAAAATAGGTATTTGAGAAACGTCAGAAATTTGTCTCACTACTGGAACCAAGCAATAGGGAGCATGCATAGTTGAAGATATATGCTCACTGTTGATATCTATTAGTGTGTCAAATGCATGATTTGCTTAAAAAATTGTTTATTGGTCATCCAACTTATAAGTAACTTCACATTATTTGAAGCAGGAATGAAAGCACATGTCCTACCTTCTGCTTTCTCTTCTTCTTTCCTAAACATCTTCTCCAGTTGGCTTATCCTGGGCAGTCGTATGACTGAAGCGATCCTTAATACAGCTCTAACTCAACACACCTTCTCACTGCATTTGAAATAAACTACACTATTTACCTGATCGAATATCTGAACCTCTCCAGCACAAGTTCGAGAGCTAAGTCAGTTTCGTCTCAGTTCTTTGAATGGGAATTTATCATTAGCGATAATATAGTCCATCGAGTTTTTGCACAATTAATGCTTTGAAAGGTTTGAGAGCCTCAACACTTGCGGAGAACTTCGCCATTACGCGTTTGTCATTCGTAAAATGGAATAATGGCATGTCGTCGCAGATAAACTGTCCGATTTTTCATGATAGCTTTTGAACTCCCACTATGAAACTCTATGGATGTGATGCGTTACTCATTAATTTATACTGCTCGTTGGACTATCCCAGTCAACAGGCAATTTATTACTTCATCGTGCAACAACAGAGTGTACACAGCAGTTCCCTTACTGAAATTATCTAATGACTGCGATTCTACATGTACATCATTTGGCGTGCCTTTGATCAGTCCATTTTGCTTCAGCCTATGAAGATGATAATGGTGGATGATAGATCTTTATATCTGTGTAGGTTAAATATACATCTGGATCAGTCAGCTCACTTACAGCAAAAATGACGAATGAAGATAGCAACTGTTCAGAAAGAAAAGATACCAATGATGACCATGCAGCTTCTCTAGAAAGAAATGATAATTAAACGAAACCCTCAGCTGCCAACAGATGTTGACCTTCTTATGTGCGAATGCGCACACTTCGCCCGAACTGTTGCGGGAATCATCAGCTTAGTTGGCGCAGGTAATGAGTGAATGGGCAAATATCCTTTAGAAACATTACGAATGTAGGTCGCAGACATTTGGGAATGTAAGTCTCACGGGAAGTGTCCAAGGGATAAGTCCCTGCTGTCGCGCATTCCTCTGTGATCTCGGTGGCTCAGATAGATAGAGCGTCTGCCATGTAAGTAGGAGTTCCCGGGTTAGAGCCTTGGTCGGGGCACACATTTTCAGCTCTCCACATTGAGGTATATCAGCGACACTTGTTGACAGCTGAGGGTTTTGGGTTAATTTCCATTTCTTTCTTGAGAAGCTGCGTGGTCATGTTATGTTATGTTAACTGGGGGATCTAGAAACGACAGAGAGGCTCCGTCATCGTTGCAGCTGCAGTGGTCCACAACCCAACGCCGGCTACTGCAGTCCACTTCACCCCTCCTCCGCTCTACACTGAACCCAGGTTTGCTGTGCGGTTCGGCTTCCGGTGGACCCCCAGGGAAGGTCTCACACCAGACGACTGTAGCCCCTATGTTCGCGTGGTAGAGAAATGGTGGTGTACGCTTATGTGGAGAACTTGTTTGTGCAGCAATCGCCGACATAGTGTAGCTGAGGCGGAGTAAAGGGAACCAGCCCGCATTCGCCGAAGCAGATGGATAACCGCCTAAAAATCATGCAGAGACTGGCTGGCTCACTGGAGTTCGACACAAGTCCGCGAGGCGGATTCGTACCAGTGACCAGGGGCACTATTCTGTATCGTTCATACCGATTGGTGTAGTAGGCTAGTCTCGGTAGTGACGTCATTTTCGGTTCTTTATCGAAATAGCCTATTCAGTAAGTTTCTGAGACTTGTTACCGAACGGCACTCCCACCGATTTTATGACAATTGTACCGAGAGATTTTGGATTTCGGTCTGGACCTGTCGATCGGTGAGCTATACACCTATACTTTGTTATTTTAAACATATTTAGCGGTTTTAGCTTTGGATTTAGTGATTGAGTTACTAAAGAATCACCAGAGATGCATCTGGTAGGAAAGTGAGTTCATAATGGAATATTTTCCTTTGTTAGAAATATGGTTAAGTTAGGTTCTTACTGTTAATGATTACATCAAAAACACAAAAAAAGAAAAAAGCATATTCGGTCAATATTCTCTCAAAATACGTGCTATTTTGATGGAAATAAGACTTTCAATATCATTAAATATCAAGACATCGTCTCTGCTTACGTATATTACATGAGTGTGAACTGACGTTACTAGTACCTTTGTGTACATTTTCCCACAAATGGGATTGTTAGTAATTATTATAATATTATTTACAGCTTTTATTATTATTTAATTGTAGTGTTTACAGCTTTCAAGTAACATAACAATGGAAAGCAATTATGTGAAGCCTGATATTCGAAACCTTAAAAACTGTCACGCATTTGTGACTTACTCAGTACCGTTTGTTAACGAAATCAGACTACGTGCCTCTACACAATAATATAAGAGTTGAACACAACATGTCTGTCGTTTGGCGTGGCCAAGTTGTTAGCGCGCGGGATTGTGATATGAAAGGACATGGGTTCACGCATGGGTGGATGCAAAATTTATTTTTCCTCTTCATAAATGCAACATGTTCTGAGACATTGTTATTCGTGTAAGTTAAGATTTTTCTGCAATATTCGTTATTACTTACATGTAAGGGCGCACTTCCTGAGTAATGATTTCGTGATTTCTGTGTGTTTAAAATACGAAATATGAAATTGTTGGAGATGAAATTGCTGTGAGCGAAACAACCGACAGCAACCTTCATATTTTTTTCTTGTCAGAAATAATTCACCATTTTTTCCGAATATGTAGCGATTTCCGAGTATGCGGTTAGACAGGAATCTAAGATCACAACTTAAATTACTGGGAATGTAACTAGTAGCAGTCATCTTCATGATCTTGCCTGTTAGAAGTATTTATCTGCAATCGTAGCCTCAGCAACAGCAGACAGAGATGAAAGATCTCCGCCGTAATATTTTTAGAATGTAGCACAATATACGAAACATTTTCATTCATGAGATGCATGTTATATACTTCGACGAACTGCAGGAACTCTCGAAAATGCGTTTATTCAATTTCGTTATTAAGACACAAATCATTGACGTATTATATAGAGAAGTTGGATATTTAATCATTTGGATTTCTAGGAGCGAGTTATAACCACAGTTTGTTTATCTTCTTATTCTTTGAAACTCTCAGAATCAATTTTTCGGGTTTTTTTTTTTATAGTACAATGTGGTACAATGTGGTACTACACACTATTCGTAACTCATTTTCCGAAACGTAAAATCCAAAACATGATGTCAGTATGAATGAGAATAAGATGAGATAATGCGGCATTTGTGACAATCTGCAGAATACAGTCAAATACGCTATCGTTATTATGCATGCATGGAAACATGCAGTCAGAGAAACTGTAAAAATTTTTATGCATTTCAGCTGAGGATCATGGAAATGGATATACGGCACCTGATACTGTTAAGGAGGAGTCAAGGGCGATGCAGGCGGGCACGTCAGCTCGATGGAATGCGGCGTCATGCGTTATGGCGACGTAAAACCAATTTTCGGTGCTTGGAAGAACAGCGCGCCTGTGTCGTCTGCTAGCCGCTTTGTGTTCGTGGCTCTGTACGCGCTGCAGTGTCCATGCGCCGATCTGCGGCCGCTTGCTTTTGATTGGCTTGGGCGATACGAACTGACAACAGTGCTTCAGTTCTCTAGACCCGAACGGTATCGCTACCGAAATGCATACTGAATAATGCAGTGACTCTAATTCGAGTACTAGACCGTTCGGTGCTCTTGAGTACCGAAACGATCGGCACAATGGCGGAAAGACACAGAATAGGTACCGAGGCGCTCCTTCCTACCCCGGGAAGCCGTGCGTTAGACTGCACAACTGACCGGGCGGGCTTGCATGGTCAATCATTGGTGTCTGTTCCTTCTGAACAGTTGCTATCTTCATATAGTTAAAAGCTAGTAGGCCACTGACCTTCTTCTGTGCGAATGCGCACACTTTGCGCGCACTCTTATGCGAATCGTCACCTTAGTTGGTGAGAGTAATGAGTGAATGGGCAAATATCCTTTAGGAACATTACGAATGTAGGTTGTAGACAGTTGGGAATGTAGGTCTCACGAGAAGTGTACAAGAGATAAATCCCTGCAGTCGCGCAATTCTCTTTGCTCTCGGTGGCTCAGATGGATAGAGCGTCTGCCATGCAAGTAGGCGATCCTGGGTTCGAGTCTCGGTTGGGGTACACGTATCTTCAGCTGTCCCCATTGAGGTGTATCAAAAACACCTGTTGGCAGCTGAGAGTTTCGATTAATTAAGGAGGACGAACTTTGAATACATGTTGCATTGTAGGCTGTACATTGTATCACTCCATCACAGCTGTAAGTTATCGGATGGATAAAATTTAGTATATAAAAATTCTTTAGTTTTTGCTAGTATACATTTACTGAATACCCTCAAATCTACCTTAATGTTCCCTGTCTTCTTCGTCTGCAGTGTCAATATAATATACGAAGGTGTTTCAACTGATCAGCCGGTTTAGTGGACCAAGTCTGTCTTAGTGTAGACAGGAGAGCTGGATATTCATATTGTTCACATGAAAGGAAAGCTGATGTCAGCAGAGCTGACGAATTCAGTGAAGTCAGAAATTGCAGGTTCCCTTCGTCTGATACTGAAATGTGTTCCACTTTCCAGAAAACCTTCACCAAAAATATTTTATTCTTTTCGGTATTAGCTTCTCCCTGAGCGCTTAAGTCGTTATGTGATACTTGTCACTGAAAATCAGTTCTTGTTTCGAGCACACGGTGACTCATTACCTATATTCGCAAAATCACGTAAGCATCTTAAGCGGTAAATGTAAGCGAAAGCAATCCTATTCACGTATCGACCTGTTTATGAACCGTTTTGCGCGCTGTAGATAGTTCATATCAGAACTAAATGCGGAAATGTATGTATAACACCACGACTCTGTGGACGATCATACATTTTCTAGGTGTCGTAGAAAGAAGACTGTCGCAAGGAGACTATTGTTGACACTGTGTGTACTCGCCAATGTGGCTATGCAAAAGCCCCGATGAAAAAAAAGCCTGTTTCCGATGTGCGGAGCAGTGCAAACTGAAATGGTTGTTTTGGCGGATGTTTAATATGGGCGAGCTATGAGTATGGCATTTATTGGGCACAGTACAAAGGCAGCAAGAGTAATTCACATAACATCAAGAGTACTGTGGGCCCTTGTTATCGGCTATGGTATGGCAAGAAGATCAACCTGTGCCCTATTTTACAGCTAAATGAAACCACTCGACAAACCAAAGGCACCATACATTTGAGTAAGATCTAAACTTTTTATAACTAGAAGTGTAATAGGCTGATCCGCATGTATGGAATTTTATTGCTTAAATAACATTGTTTTCGTGCGTATTGTCACGTAAATAATTTTCCTAAGTTATCATCCAAGTAGTATCCACCCTAATACTTTGTACGAACTGAGATAAACAGAAAATGAAGTGAACATTAATTTATTAAATTAGCAAAACATAGTTTTTCCAAGTTTTGGACAGTTATGTAATAATGAAATCTTTAGCTGTAGTATGAATGATGTCACAAATAGAAAGATGCAAAAGCCAATATTAATTCAGTTGCTAAAAATAGAGTAACTATCATAATAAAATGTCTTGGAGACTGAGTTTCACTGTCAAAGCGCAGTTTCTAATTTATAGCTTGTGGCATAATTTATAACTTTTATTGCAAAGAAATGTCAGATTAACTGTTAGGTAAATGACAGTCCTTACCAACGAGTAAATTCAAACAATCTTTCTGCTTGCTACAATTACAATAGTCAGTAATACGGTGAATAACGTAACAAAGTTTCTGTCCATAGCCAGCAAATAATCTTACTTCAATTGATCTATGAAAATTAATACAATATGTTGGATGTGTTTGTTATTTGATTATTATCTGACTTCTGTGACATGTGTGGAGTGAAGTACTTGAAAGTGCGCGTTAGGTACTGTTCCTACATCTTGAGGCCAATGAATATTCTTACGTAAGATTGCTTACGAGTATAAAGTTCAGTTTCAATTTAATTATTCTTGTTCTTCTGAGAAACTGGTGACCGTTGATTATTCTCATTAGTGACATACTTTGAAAACCTTTTCTCCAAATTTTCCACTAACTACTGTTAATTAAAAATTAGTTTACGTAATAAAAATACTCGTATATAAAGTTAACCTGACTTTTCCTCAAGTTGTCATTCCTAAAGTACTGAGCAGTAGCGATTCTGTTATAGCTCCATCTACTTCTTTCTGTTTTGCTTTATTCTTCGTAGCAGATGTCTTTTCCCACAGATTAGGGGCTTTAGGTACACGATCATATAGAAAAACCCAATTAGCCGGAGATGCGGTACGGTTATACATGTTTTTCGGGTTCATTTGATTTCCATATTGTGCGTATCGTTGATTTAGACACCATGTAGTTCACATATTGTTTCTTGAAACAGAAGACGAACATGTTACGTCTGTGTTTCCAAGTCGCTTTAGAGTCACCATCTTACTTTTAAAACTACTCTTGCTTGGAATTGTCAACGTATCCTAGTGTTGAATCAGAATTTTTATTTCAACATTATTATTAAATGTGGGAAATATATTTCTGTTGGAAGATTTGTTCATCATGTTGAAATGGAGCAGGCCGAATTCCTGATCGGTTTGCCAGAGCATTGGCCACTTAGGCAAAAACTGGACTTCATTTGTGGGCATATGTCGGTCTTCGGAAGTTGTTTCACGGCGGAAGATCGTAACACTGTCCCTCCTTTCAATCGTTGTGCGAACGTTGAAATGGCAATCATTGAGTAACCAATCGCGGAACTGAAAAGCAGCTACAATCGCTGTAGCGGAAAGGCTTCGGGCCCAGATTAGATACCTATAAGATTCTATAAAGATTATGAGAAAGAACTTGCTCCCCTTCTACCAGTAATTTATCGTAGATCACTTGAGCAAGGAAAGGTACCTAACGACTGGAAAAAAGCGCAGGTCATTCCAGTTTTTAAGAAAGGCCATAAGACAGATCCACACAGTTATAGACCTATATCGTTGACGTCAATCTGTTGTAGAATTATGGAACATGTTTTGTGCTCAAGAATTATGACGTTCTTGGAAAATTAACAGATCCTCTATAAAAATCAACATGGATGCCGCAAACAGAGATCCCACGAAACTCAGCTCGCTCTGTTCCTCCATGAGATCCACAGCGCAGTGGACAACGGCGCTCGGGTTGATGCCGTGTTCCTTGATTTCAGTGGGGTATTTGACACCGTCCCGCATTGCCGTTTAATGAAAAAAAATATGAGCTTCCGGAGTATAGGAGCAGGCCTACGATTGGATTCAAGACTTTTTTGCGGATAGAACTCAACACTTCGCTCTTAACGGAACTAAATCGACAGATGTAAAGGTAATATCCAGCGTACCACAGGGAAGTGTGATAGGACCGTTGCTGTTCACAATATATATAAATGATCTAGTAGAAAGCGTCGGAAGCTCTTTAAGGCTATTCGGAGATGATGCAGTTGTTTATACCAAAACAGCAACGCCAGAAGATATTAAGAATGTGCAGAGCGACCTGGAGAGAATTGATGAATGGTGCAGACTCTGGCAGTTGACCATGAACGTAAATAAATGTAACATATTGCGCATACATGGGAAAAGAAATCCACTATTGTACAGCTACACTGTTGATTACAAACGGCTGGAGACAGCGTCTGCCGTAAAATATCTAGGCGTAACTATCCAGAACGACCTTAATTAGAATGAGAATATAAAACAGATAGTGGGGAAAGCAGGCACAAGACTCAGATTCATTGGAAGAATCTTAAGGAAATCTAAATCACCCACGAAAGAAGTGGCTTATAAGGCTCTTGTTCACCCGATTCTTCATTATTGTTCATCTATCTGGAATCCCTATCAGGTAGGACTGATAGACCAGATAGAGAAGATCCAATGAAGAGCGGCGGGTTTCGTCACGGGATCGCTTAGAGAGCGTTAGGAAGGTGCTGAACAAACTCCACTGGCAGACGTTACAAGAGAGACGTTGTACATCACGGAGAGTTTTACTACTGAAATTTCAGGACAGCACTTTTCAGAAGGAGCCACACAACATACACTCCTGGAAATTGAAATAAGAACACCGTGAATTCATTGTCCCAGGAAGGGGAAACTTTATTGACACATTCCTGGGGTCAGATACATCACATGATCACACTGACAGAACTACAGGCACATAGACACAGGCAACAGAGCATGCACAATGTCGGCACTAGTACAGTGTATATCCACCTTTCGCAGCAATGCAGGCTGCTATTCTCCCATGGAGACGATCGTAGAGATGCTGGATGTAGTCCTGTGGAACGGCTTGCAATGCCATTTCCACCTGGCGCCTCAGTTGGACCAGCGTTCGTGCTGGACGTGCAGACCGCGTGAGACGACGCTTCATCCAGTCCCAAACATGCTCAATGGGGGACAGATCCGGAGATCTTGCTGGCCAGGGTAGTTGACTTACACCTTCTAGAGCACGTTGGGTGGCACGGGATACATGCGGACGTGCATTGTCCTGTTGGAACAGCAAGTTCCCTTGCCGGTCTAGGAATGGTAGAACGATGGGTTCGATGACGGTTTGGATGTACCGTGCACTACTCAGTGTCCCCTCGACGATCACCAGTGGTGTACGGCCAGTGTAGGAGATCGCTCCCCACACCATGATGCCGGGTGTTGGCCCTGTGTGCCTCGGTCGTATGCAGTCCTGATTGTGGCGCTCACCTGCACGGCGCCAAACACGCATACGACCATCATTGGCACCAAGGCAGAAGCGACTCTCATCGCTGAAGACGACACGTCTCCATTCGTCCCTCCATTCACGCCTGTCGGGACACCACTGGAGGCGGGCTGCACGATGTTGGGGCGTGAGCGGAAGACGGCCTAACGGTGTGCGGGACCGTAGCCCAGCTCCATGGAGACGGTTGCGAATGGTCCTCGCCGATACCCCAGGAGCAACAGTGTCCCTAATTTGCTGGGAAGTGGCGGTGCGGTCCCCTACGGCACTGCGTAGGATCCTACGGTCTTGGCGTGCATCCGTGCGTCGCTGCGGTCCGGTCCCAGGTCGACGGGCACGTGCACCTTCCGCCGACCACTGGCGACAACATCGATGTACTGTGGAGACCTCACGCCCCACGTGTTGAGCAATTCGGCGGTACGTCCACCCGGCCTCCCGCATGCCCACTATACGCCCTCGCTCAAAGTCCGTCAACTGCACATATGGTTCACGTCCACGCTGTCGCGGCATGCTACCAGTGTTAAAGACTGCGATGGAGCTCCGTATGCCACGGCAAACTGGCTGACACTGACGGCGGCGGTGCACAAATGCTGCGCAGCTAGCGCCATTCGACGGCCAACACCGCGGTTCCTGGTGTGTCCGCTGTGCCGTGCGTGTGATCATTGCTTGTACAGCCCTCTCGCAGTGTCCGGAGCAAGTATGGTGGGTCTGACACACCGGTGTCAATGTGTTCTTTTTTCCATTTCCAGGAGTGTATTACCTCCCCCCACATACATCTCGCGTATTGACGACGAAGAGAAAATACTAGAAATTAGAGCCAATACTGAGGCTTACCGACAATCATTCTTCCCACGCAGTATTCGCGAGTGGAACAGGGGTAGAGGGATCAGATAGTGGTACCGAAAGTGCCCTACGCCACACACCATTAGATGGCTTGCGGCGTATGATGTAGATGCAGATGCACATTGTTGTGTAACATGTCCTAATCAACCACCCAGCTGTTGTGCGAAGGAGGAAATGTGATCCTTCCTACTAAATCCTTGCTCCCTCAACATCTTATGATGCATTCTATGAAAAACGCACTGAGTTTAGACCTTCCCTGTAATTCCTCTCTGTAGAAACTAGCAGAAATTTATTCATCCTACATCCTTTAAGATGCAACTTCTTGAATTTTTTTCATAGTTCTTTGGAAACAGTAAATATCTCTGTAGACCAGTTCAGCAGGTAATATTTCTCAAATACAGGCTTACGTTTGAAAATAAACACCGAATCACCTACACGGAATTGCTACTTGTGAGGCGTCACTCTACTGTAAGTGGTCTGTTTAAAAAATTCCGGAACTTTGTCCACAAAATTTTTCCATGCTTACCTTTTACTTATTATGCATAGTCTCTTTCGGAATACTCTCCTCCACAATTGATACACCTCTTTCAACGCAGTTTCCACTTCCGGAAGCAGTCTTGCTACGCCTCTTGCTGGATCGCATAAAGAATCGTCTGCGAATTTTCCTTTATCTCCTCTATCGTTGCAAATCTTCCTCCTTTTAGTTGGGTTTTCAACTTTCGAAGTAAGAAAAAGTCTGCAGGGACCAGGTCTGGAGAGTATAGAGGATGAGACAGCACAGTTATTTCGTTTTCTTGCAGCAGTCACACACCAACAGGGATGAATGTGCGGGTGCATTAACATCATGCAAGAACAATGAATTGTCTCGCCAAATTTCAGGCCATTTTCTTCTCATATTTCCTCGCAGACATCGTAACGCATCCTGATAGAACCATTGATTAAAATTTTGTCCATAATGCACAAATTCATGATGAACTAATCCTCCAAATACAAAGAAAACTTTGACATTTGACCCAGCATAACGAGCTTTTCTTTGTCTAGTTAGAGAACCTTTCCTGGCTCATTGTGAAGACTGAACCTTGGTCTCAACATCATAACCAGAGACCCACATCTCTTCACTAGATATGATTCTCTTAAGGAACATATCGTTCTCATTTCACGATCCAAAAGCTCATCACAGATTGTGAGGCGAAGATCCTTCTGATCCAGAGCCGTTGGACGAACTTGATAACGTGATGAATTCCAAGATGCTGGGTCAGGATTTCATGACATGATCCAACTCAGTTGTTACATTGTGTCACAATCTCTCGGACAGTCAATCTTCGATTGGAATACAAAATTTCATTCGTGTTCCTGACGTGAGTGTGGTCAGTAGAAGTCGAATAGCGTCCTGGACGAGGGTGGCTATTAATTTTCATTTTCCTCCCCCTAAAAAAATTGCACTGGTACCTTTGAAAGCAATTTTAGATTAGTATGTGCTCTGAGATGCTTTGGACAGGGTAAGGAACGAGGTAATTTATTGTGTGGTTTTCTGAACGTGCCTGCACCTTGTGCAAGGTTTGAAAAAATAAATAAAGAAGTGTCTGTTGCTGTATGCGATACTGTCGAAGTTTCTATGAAGCAAGCAGTGGAGGAATTGGTGGAAATAAACCAAAAAGAAATATATCCTGGGGTAGACATTTATGTCAGTGAATCTCCTGCAAATGTTACTGACAAGTGTGTGTCTGTAGATGGGACCTAAATGAAAAGGGGTCACACATCTCTGTATGGAGTTGCATCTTTTATTGGTATTGACTCAGGTAAAATCTTAGATGTAGAAATTGTGTCTAAATACTGCCACTAGTGTGCAACAAGGCAAATGACCAACAATGAAGATAGTGTGTAACTGTGGAAGTAAATGCATTTCGTAGCATGCTCCAAAAATTATAGTGGCTCAAGTGGGGACATGGTGGCTGCTGCAGTTGTGAGGATGTTCTCCAGATATGAGGACCAGTATGGTGTTAGATATACTAAACACCTTGATGATGGGGACTCCTATTTGTTCAGAGCTTTAACAGATAAAAATCCGTGCAATACAACAGTATAAATGTTGGAATGTGTTGGCCACATCCAAAAGGGGCGTGGTGGTAGGCTAAGTCGCTTGCTCAAAGAGAAGGAAGGTGAAATACTTGAGGATAGAAAATTACTGGGAGGAAGGGGCATGCTTACTCCGAAAGAAACTGATGCTCTTCAGCTATTTCATGGGAGAGCTATCACATAATTTAGAGGCAACGAGGCGTGCTGAGTGGTCAAATTTTTTCCACTAACCATCCAGTGACCAAACACAAATGCACAATCTGTGTCCGAAAGAAAAGGGTGTAAGTTCAACAACAGAAATGAGATGTGTTCACATTAACATTCATTCCCAGAACCTGTTATGAATGCCATTAAGCCTACATTCAGGCTTCTTGGAAACCCTGATTTACTGATGAAGTGTCTTCATGGAAAGATACAAAAAGCAAATGAAAACCTCATTAATTTAATTTGGATTAGGTGCTTGACAAGGACATTCTGTGGACTTGAAGTACTCAAAAGGTATCTATGATACAATATTATGTTACAAGAACGGAAATAATGGCAGAACTGAAGTGCTGAAGAGAGTTAGTATAGGTCCTGGTGTGTTCACAGCAAAAGAATTTCGTATCATCGACGACAGCAGGGTCAAGAAAGCAAAGAGATCAGTGTCTCACATACAAATACAGGCGAGGCAGATTCGAAGATGCGAGAAGAGAACCTGGAGGATGAGGAGTATCAGTGTAGAGGATTTTGAAATTGAGGTAAGCTTATTACATGTAGAAGAATGAGAGGAAAATCCTTGAAACTCATTTCCTCTGTTTACTTTTTCTCAAAAAGTATGTCCGCTAATGATATGAAATTCTCAGGAACTATTCGCAACATGTCGCTGTCTCCCTGGTACTAAAAAATGCGAGATCCAGGAATTACATTCTTATTTTTTGTTGATTGTATGTAGAAAAAACTTAATTTTGAATGTTCAAAATTAAAAACTCTCTTAATGATACAATTTGTACCATAAATTAATAACTGTATTTCAGTGTCTTATAAACTTTTCAGGACACTACAATAAAATTTTCAGATTCACTGCATGATTAGAATTTGAGTTATGGATTTTTATAGAAACGACAATAAAAAAATTAAAAATTCAAATTTCTGGCTAAATATTAATCCTGCACATTTTATTATACATTTTCGTTAAAACACAGCTCTTTTGCCTTAAACATTCAAAATGTTAGATTTGTACATTAATAAATATGGCTGTAATGATTTTTTAAATGAATCTGATACATTTTCCATTACATCCCCCCTTAACTTCTGTCCAGCCATTTTTAAGCTGTGTGAAACATTTGTAACATCGAGTATGGCTTAAGCCCTCATCATCCTACACTTCCTGCGTCATTTGGTGTGTCTCTGTAAATGTTTTCTTGAGTTTCACGCAAAATTTAATGCAGACGCGTTACTCCTCTAACTCTGCCACCTAGAAATTCGCAAACTGTACGACACTGTGTTCTACTCAATAGAGCACTGAACAATAACTAACAGACATACAACAATGAAACTTCCAACAGTTACAAATTAAACACAGATGTATGCAGGAATGCCAATCACATTTCTCTCCAACACACCTTTCTCGCGAAATTACGAATGTTCTGGAATTTTTGGAACAGGTCTCGCACTTATAATCTCATTATCACAAATATCAATAGGTCTCATTTTTATAGTATGATGTTGAGAATGATTAAATTGCCCAATTGCTTGTCGGAGAATATCGAGCCAGTGATAAGATCCTTGAAGATTAAACTGTATCCACTTACAGTTTTTTATTATTCTGTTCAAACACTCCACAGTATTCGTTGCATGTCGGAGAATGTTGAGTAGTGTTGTATTGTGTTGCTAGCCGTTAACATCTCTCAAATAGAAATTGTTTAATTTTCCTTCATGGTTTGTTTGAAGTTTACCTGGGTGGTGATTTGTCCATGTCTGTACCTACTGCTCAAACACTTATGCAACCTCCTTTTCAGTCTTTACCTTCACAGATGAGGTGGAAGCAAATTTGGACTCTGTATCAATAATCAAATATATTTAAACCCTTTACTTGCTCCTGAATGCTGTTTCATATTTATGACACCTGCCAGCCATAAATCAACCAAACCACATACGACGCAAGCCTACACAGGAGAGTTTTTTGCTCTAGTTTACGCAGCTCTTGGATGACCAAGTCAATGATTATTTAGTAATGCTTTTCTCTCGAACTCTTGATATGATTTCATTCATGTCAGCAGCCATAACCGTTTAACGACTTTTGGCTGGGTCATAGTACAACCTATACTCCACAGATCGACTGTTCTTGCTGTTAACCAGTATGTTGATGCCTTCACCCACACTATGTGCAGTCAGTGACAGAATTCGTGAGACCGCTTGCCTCATTATCATGCTGAGCTGAACAGCTATACTGTTTTTTAACATAGCATACGATGCAAAGAGGTGATATGCTACCGAAACTGCTACCAATATATAGTTAATAGGTGAGAAGTTGGAAAGCTATCTGAATATTATATGGGACATTATAATGCTGCTGATTTATTTATCTCTTCTGTTTAACGGCTGTGTTCAATACACTAATGCAGAAACGTTATTCAGCATGCACTGTATCAACACAAATGAATTAAAACCTACCATGATAGCGTTAGGAATAATTTCTTTTTTTAATGAAATAAATCATCTTAAACTGTCACGAATTAGCGGTATGGTATGCTCTTCTGGGTTCAAAACGGTCTGTGTCTACATTCAGTCCACAGTCATACTGAAGTAGTATTACAGGAAGGACTACCATAACAGAATGAAAACGTAACAATAGTGATATATATATAACGAAATCATGCTAAGAAATCATCCATTGCCACACTTAAGTCAATACAATTGGAGGAAACAAAAAAATCAGGCACTAAAAGTGTACAGCTCAGTAAGCGTTGCACCCTTAGATCTTCTAACATTCTGCATGGTGTCTATTTGTTCTATATTGTGTCTCCCTACCACTTTCGCGCAACGACCCTCTGAGCGTGTTTTTTATGGAATTGACTAGTTTGAACCTGGGACCTGTTGCTGGCAAGGAGACGTCAGACCGCACATGACATGTAGAGTTCAGAAGAGTTCAGTGAGACTAGCGATGATATAACCAAATACTTCATGATTTCAGCGTCAGCTCCACTGCACTCCCTGTAAAAGAATCTTAATACTAACTAAATTTATTGGAAGTGGTTCAAGGCTTTCCTATTTTTAGTTAGCTGGTGAAACAACGTCGAAAAAGCAGTTAAGTTTACCATTGGAAATTTTATTCTACTCACAAAGCATTGTTTATAAATTGCACTATTGATAAAAGGAAATGTTTTAATACAGGATGGTAAAAACCAACTGCGTTCAACAAAAATGTGAGCGAATATTCCCTAATTGGGTTTCCAAGTTCTACAATGGATCGAAGGATGACCTATGCCATATCACATCTATAATCTAGGTTTAAATTAAGTTTCACAAAAGAGAAAACTATCAAAATGGTATACAGTGACCCTCAATTATCTTTAATTACTTATCTAACTTGTCGTACATTACAGTGGTTGATGTGGCTTCTCAATAACTATATAACAGAAAAGTGTCGTGTTTCAGATTTTTACTTCAAGTGGCAAATGTGAACACCATGAGCATTAATTGACGATCGACACTAGTATTACGCAAAAAGGGGGTGTAACAGATGAGACTTCTGCAGTTCTGAGTGAAGCTTTATGCGCTGTTATGCGGCTTCACGTGCGTTCATTACCTTATCGGTGTTCGTCAGGGGGCGGCGGACAGCACAGCTCCACTCACCTCGCCTTCTCGGAAGTAACTCTCCCCTAACTTCTCCTTACTACAATTTACCGAAGTTGGTTTAAAAAAACTATTTGGCTGTGTTTTCATCTAACTAATCAGGGTCTCAATGTTAACCTTAAGCTCTGCTACAAAAATTCTGTCTATCCAATGAGAAACGTTATACTTTTCGTGGTGGGGCAATGTTTTTAAAGTTTGCAACGTAACAGAGACGTGAAGAAGTCTCACGCTAAAACTTGCAGCTGGTGTGGTCCTTTTAGTGTTATCGTATGATCTATACTGTTCTTCTGGAGGGCTCTATCTTTTAACATGGGCTGGGGGTTGGTCCTGACGTAACAGAGACGCGAAAAAGTCTCACGCTAAAACTTGCGGGTGGTGTGGCTCATTTTGCGTTATCGTAAGATCTATACTGTTCTTCTGGAGGTCTCTAGCTTTTAACATGGGCTGGGGGGTGGTCCTAGCGGTTAGCCGGCGACGTGGGTATCTGTCCCGTCCCTTATCGTTGTGCCTTCTAGCTTAACACGGTTCTGCTCCCGGCTTCTGTTCTCGTTTCTCCCCTCGGAACTGCGTCTGTCTCACAGTGGGAAGGTATGACATGCATTTAGGCATTCTTGTGATAGTCTGTGGTATTCCATTTGCTCACTCATTACTCATATTACTTTGGTTAATTTAATGTCACGATTTATTCGGCGCTATGTGACATACTACTGGATTTGCTTATCATGTCAGGGTTTTCATGGAAGGTGTTGGATTTGCCTGACACCTTACATATCACCACCGTTCAAACTTAATTTTTGCACTGAAGTTAGGCAAAAATTGAATCGTTGTCTGAGCCAGTCAAAAATTATTCCTTTATCTAAATTTTGTTGCCAACTGTTCAGCCACATTATTCTGTTCTATGCTAGTTTGTATTACTAATTTATATTTTTATATTCTTGCACATTATTATCAAAAATATGTTTATATTGACAATGGAAGAATATTTTTATTCTATTATAATTATTAATTTTTAATTATTTTCTTTCTTTATTTAATTGTGAAGTTCGTTTTTTAAGAAGTTTGTTATCGAAAGTGAGGAGTCTTTCACATCGATTTTCTTAGAAATATTGTTTTTATAAATGTATTAATTAAGTAAAACCTATTCCTAACACACTTTCTAAATATCATGTACAAGTAAAATGTTTTTGTTTCTAGACACTCATTTCAACATTGTTACACTAACAAATAAGAATTATTTCCAAGAATTGCTTTGACAAAGAAATATACGTACACAAGCATTGAGATATTATCCTAACAAATGGTACAAATGTTAAAAAAATGGAAAACATACAACAAGATAATTTTTTATTCTTTGTTTTTATAAGGAGAAAATAAGTAAAATATAGTTATTCTTTCATTTTTATGAGGATAAAATAAGTGGCATATAGTTTTAGTGTTTATTATGCCTTACTTTTGTTCTTTATATACTGTCCATTTCAGAACTAATGACTTATTTTTATCAATAGTCTATTTTTTACTTAAGTCCATAGTCATTGACTGTTAGTTTGTAGTTTATTAGCTGTCTGGTGTGCTTAACTTATTTAGTTTTTCACACGTTTCGTTTGCACAATTCCTACATCACATAATTTGATTTCACACGTTCACACAATCCTATGAATGTTTAAGCATGAGGTTGGCGAATGTTTTTGCACGAAGGTGATGTACTTGAGCGAGATGGATGTGGGCAAGTATTTGATGTACAGCTTCGTACGTCGTTCCTTGTTGGCTTTGCATGTGTGTGTTGTTGTTGTGGAGGTCCCATAATGGAATGGAGCTGTGAGTGCAGAATCTCGTGGTTTACTGGCTTTGTATGTGTGAAAGTCATCGTTATGTGTCCCTGAAAGCGGTCGTTTTTCGTTGTAATACTTCACAGACGAATAGTTTACAATAGGATAGGGATTTGGGAAGGTATGTCGTCTATTCTTCACGCATCTTCTTTCTTGGTCTCAATCTTGCGAATCTTCAACTTCTGTTGTTCTCGCTTTTTCTCTGCTTCTTACTTGCTTCTTGGTTCTTCTCTGGGCAGGATATGGAAATATTTATTGATAACTAGTCGCTTTGAAGTTCTCCTCTTAGTAACAGTTTGATAAATTGTTTGGGCATGTCATTTTTACTTTGTGGAAGTTTTCTTCAGTTTTGTGCATGAGTGTGCTGTTTTAATAGCAGTAGTGTGACTTTTACACCTTTTTTTTTGCCAGAGGTGGCTTGCCCAAGCCGTCTTCTCGTCAGGCCATTTTTTGCTCGCTCCGCTGAGTCGGGGCGTTCCGGGGTTTACGAGCAGTGAAAGTCTGGCGTTTGCTTGTCAGTCCCTGCAGGGGTCCCTTCTGGCGTTCGGTGTCCTGTCGTGTCTCTGCAGGGTTCCGCCACTGTGTGGTTCCATGTTCTGTCCCAGCAGGGTTCCGCTTAGCGGGCAGATTTAGAGCCCACGTCCGATACAAGGGCCTTCTGTTGGTCTCGCTGTCCTTTCCTTTCTCTCGATGCTTCTGCGTTGCAGAATCGTGTCTTGCTAATTATGTCCTTTTCTTTCTTGATACTTCTTGCGTTGCAACTTGTGGGTCATTGCATCTGGTCTTTGCTGGAGTTTTTTACAAAGGTTCATACAAAACGTTTTACTTATATTCATCTAACATATGTCAAGTACCTACATTGTTTTATGCCTTTTTAAAAAGTTTTACAAATTTCGGCGCCCTTTCCATGTTACAATTCTAAGATATTTTGAGTCTTAACTTATACAAGAAACCTCAAATTCATTGTTTATTTTTGTGCAGTGTCGTGGTGTATAGCATTTTAGTATTTCATGCTGTTAGACTATCTAGGCTTTACCCCTTCACCTTAATCTATGGTACTATTGGTGTTATTTTTGTGTTTGTTTTTATTGAAACTACTTTCTTTTTCCCACCTTCCTCTCTCTCCATTCTTCTTTCTCCTGACGATCTTATCTGCAACATAATCTTGAAATATTGTGCTGATTATTTACCAGTAATAAAATTAATCTTCAAACTTGTACTGAAAGTGTTTAATACTGCCAGTCTTAGGTAAAAATACCTCTGCTTTATCTCGTAAAATACCCTCTAATTCTCTTTTACTGTGTTCCCAAATACCTTGAACTTCTTGCAATTTTTCGTGGATTTCTTTATGGACTTCTAACATGAGTTGAGGCGAATCCTCCTTTTATGCAAACCATTCTAATTCCTCATCCTCTTTATTTTGCGTCATTCTTAATTGTTTGTTTAAAACTGGTATTTCTTCTAATTTTAGCTTTTGCTCAAAGAGAAGTGTGACATTCCCGAACGTTACGCTACCTTTCCCCATATCTATTATCGCTCGTCTCTCATTTAAAAAATCTGCACCTATAATCAAATCTACAGTTAGTTTAGGTATAATCACGAAGTTGGCTTCGATCTTTTGACCTTGACACGAAAGAGTTAACCTTGTTTGTCTCGTAACTTCCGCAGCATTGTTTCTAATAGGACCTCTTACTTTAATCTTACGTGTTTTCAGAACTGGCAATTCCTCATTGGCATTACACTGCATGAATAAATTTTCTGAGATCGCAGTCAGTTCACTTCCGCTATCAATTACAATATTGACTGGGATATGCTTTACCATGGCCTTCACAATTGGTTGAATTTGAAAGGGTTGGTTCTGTTCTTCTTCTTCTTGCATCAACGAATCCTCCACTGAATCATACATGAATCTTTTTAGGAATTTCCCTTGTGAATTCGAACTTTCTGTAGGATAAGCTTCGACTGCTACTTCTCTCTCTTTTATTTCCTCTTCTCTATTCCTTCCTTCATTTATGCTTTCTTCAACATCCTCTACTTTTTCCTCATCCTCGTCTACCTTCTCCGTCTTCGTCACTACTTCCACATAATCGCATCTAAATGCTCTAATTATCGCTTCATAACTTCCTTCATTATGTACGTTGGGTTATGTGCCCACTCATAACTTATTTTCAACTTCTGTCGACTGCGCATTATCCTCATTGAATTCGCTTTCCCTGGTTTCCATCTCAAATAGCTCTGCAATAGTCATTACTTCGTCCTTTCCTCCTACATTCGTTGTGCATGCCTCTGGTAATTCATCTTCCTCGTCAGTATTCTCCCAATTAATTTCGTCCCCAGCACGATATTGTTAATTTCTTGTCTTCGTTTTCATCTGGTCCCTGCGGATTTGTTTCTTCCTTCTTCTCTTCTCTTGATAAAATTTTTACTTCTCTGTTTAAGGCGCTGCAATTGTCCTGGGTCGGTGCGTCATTCTCTTTGGCATGGGCGCTTAGCTGTCAATTCGAATGTTTATCGGGGTTTGGTGGTCTTACCTCCACCTCTTCTATCTGTATTCTCTTTTCTTGTTCAGCTTGTTGATAGTGGTTTCTTTGTTGATAATTTGTCGGCCTATTGGTTCTCCAGTACCCGTTCCGGTTGTCGTTATTCCCTCTGTAGTAGTTGTTGCCGTTCCTGGGTGGATTATAGTTATTGCCATATTCTCTTCTACATTCATAACCGGTTCTTTGTTGAAATCTATTGTCGTTTCTTGGTGCGAAGTTATCACATGGTTAGTAATTATTGTTTCTTCGTACGGTGTCTTGTAGATTCCACTGATTTATGCTTTCGTTTTCACGTGCGCTTCGTCTTTTTCTTGCGTCATCTTCCGAAATACTCTAGTTCCCTTAGAATACCTTTAAATGCTTCGACGTCATTGCCTCCGCGACCTACTAATGATTGCTGGTATTTTAATGGTAGCTTCATCGCGCATAATTTAATCAACTCTCCGTCACTGTATGGTACATCTAAGCATTGATTTTTCTTTGCCACTAATTCGAAAAATTTCACGGGACTCTTCTCTCCTGAGTTTTCAAACTATGGGTTCTGTAATAATTCGTACTTCACTCTCTTCTGTGCTTCGCTGGACCAATATCGTGAGAGAAACTTCTCTCTGAAATCTTCGTACGATCGGCATGTCGCTGCAACATTCTGCATGGTTTCTGCGACTGTTCCTGACATGTGTGCACATATAAAGTCTAATTTGTGTGCTAGCGTCCAGTGTTCCGATAGTCCTACTCGGAATTGATCAATAAAAGTTCGTGGATGTAATGGGTTTCCTTCTCGAAAGTGTTGAAATTTCTGACCATATGAAATTCGCGATTCTTCGCCACTTTTTTTCTGATCATTTCTCCCGTCGTTCTTCCCGGTTGTGGTAGATCCATCGGATATTGTCTGTCCACTGTAACTTTCGCCTGCCCTTGCGTAGTATCGTTTGGGTGGTACGCAATAATTTTCTTCTATCGGTTGTGAACGTGTAGCTGAATGCATCGCACTGTACTCTTCGCGACCTGGCTTTCCATTGTCAGGTATTGGTTCGGTATCTTGTCTGGCTAACCCTGCTGCTTCATTGCACCATCCAAACTGTCTTGAAACATACATTTGTGGTTCCGCATGTGTTTGTGATGACGTTTGTTCATCAGGAATTTCGAAACGTGTTTGTTGCTGTGCAAGCTGTCTGATTTCACGTATGTTACTTTCCGCCTGTGATTGGAATCGCAAATGCGTAATATCTTCGTTAATTGCTTGTTTTTCCGGTGCTGTTACAGATAGGGATGTGGTTGCAGACTCTGTGCTTGTTCGATCCTGTTCACTACGCTCGTCAATGGTTTGCAACAACTCTGTTCGCAATTTCTGAAATTGTCGCTTCGTTTGCGCTTCTATTTTGACTATTGCGGTTATCATATCTTTTCAGCGCTGCTTTTGTGATACGTTTGTGTAACACACTGTTTTCAACAATTTTTACGCGCTGTACCTACTGCTTATCTAGTAATTACGTTTCTCTGTTTCTATAGTTTCTTGACTTCTCCCTGGGTGTTGTTACGTAATGTTTTATCTCGTCCTGAGTGTCATTACGCAATGTTTGTACGTCCACTTGTACCTTGTGAATGTCTATTCTCAATTGATTGTGACCTGTTATTAAGTTTCCTATCACTTCTCGAGATTCTTTTGCCTCGTCTTCAACATGACTTAGGTGTAACTGAATTTTTTTTGTTTTGTTCTTTAATCTCACGCATTTGTCTCGTGGTTTCTGCATTCTGAATTTGAATTAGGTTGGCTATTTCTTTATTTTGCCTTGTCATGGTTTCCGTAATTTGTTGTAATAATTCTGCCAGATTGGTGGGTCCTATTGCGTTTCCTTCCGACGTCCTACGCTCTGTGTTTTCGCCCAAGTGTTGGTTCGCAACCGATTGCATTGAACTGTGCTGTGACACGTTTCTGCTCGCATTCCTTGTACTCTGTGGTGAGGAAGCTCTGATTACTTGTACTATGGGTTCTACGTATTCAAGACGCAAGTTAGAATCCTCATTGACTGTCTCTCTACTTTCCTGCTCCTCTGTCATAAGCTGACTTATGTTTTCTATGCCTCGTCATTGTGCGTTATCTCTCCTATTTCTCACGATACTGCATCGTCTGTTGTACTGTCCTCTATTCTCTGTCCATTTTCATTCTTGGTCTCCACCTCAATTCGGTCAAGGTCTCGATCTGCCATTGCTAATCTTTCCGAATCCCTTATTTTCTGATTTAAAAGCAATTCAAGCCACATACTACGAGTCAACATGCGCTCTTACGATCTCACACGTTTCATAAACATTTTGCACACACGACTTGACAATCTATTCACTTACTTGTTGGGTCAGAACCAACTTGTCAACGATGTATCTGCCACCTGTGCGCTTGCATTGAGGAGAAAACTTAATTCGAACAATTTTTAAAATTCATAACTTATTTATGCTATTGTCTCTGCTAGAATGTCTTACTATCTATCGCTGCAGCTGCTGTTTTCAACTATTTATGCCTTTCAAAAAGAGTTTCATTTATTACGAAAATTTTTTAACAGGATATTTTTCTGACCTAGTTAGCCATGTGGTCGACCTTCAATCATGGTATTTTACGATCCTGGCAGGGTCGCCATTTTCTAACATTCTGCATGGTGTCTATTTGTTCTATATCGTTTCCCCCTACCACTTTCGCGCAACGACGCTCTGAGTGTGTTTTTTAGGGAATTGACTAGTTTGAACCCGTGACCTGTTCCTGGTAAGGAGACGTCAGACCACACATGACATGTGGAGTTCAGAAGAGTTCAGTGAGACTAGCGATGATATAACCAAATACTTCATGATTTCAGTGTCAGCTCCACTGCACTCCTAAATTTAGTGGAAGTGGTTCAAGGCTTTCCTATTTTCAGTTAGCTGGTAAAGTAACGTCGAAAAAGCAGTTAAGTTTACCATTGGAAATTTTATTCTACTCACAAAACATTGTTTATAAGTTGCACTATTGATAAAAGGAAATGTTTTAATACAGGATGGTAAAAACCAAATGCGTTCAACAAAAATGTGAACGAATATTCTCTGAATGGGTTTCCAAGTTCTACAATGGATCAAAGGATGACCTATACCATATCACATATATAATCTAGGTTTAAATTAAATTTCACAAAAGAGAAAACTATCAAAATGGTCTACAGTGACCCTCAATTATCTTTAATTACTTATCTAACTTGTCATAAATTACAGTGGCTGATGTGGCTTCCCAATAACTATATAACAGAAAAATCGTCGCGTTTCAGATTTTTTCTTCAAGTGGCAAATGTGAACACCATGAGCTTTAATTGACGATCGACACTAGTATTACGCAAAAAGGGGGTGTAACAGATGAGACTTCTGCAGTCCTGAGTGAAGCTTTATGCGCTGTTATGCGGCATCGCGTGCGTTCATTACCTTGTCGGTGTTCGTCAGGGGGCGGCGGGTATCACAGCTCCTCTCACCTCGCTGTCTCGGAAGTAACTCTCTCCTAACTTCTCCTTACCACAATTTACCGAAGTTGGTTTAAAAAAACTATCTGGCTCTCTTTTCATCTGACCAATGAGGATCTCAATGTTAACCTTATGCACTGCCTACAAAAATTCTGTCTATCCAATGAGAAACGTTATACTTCAGTGGTGGGGCAATGTTTCTAAAGTTTGCAACGTAACAGAGACGCGAAGAAGTCTCACGCTAAAATTTGCGGCTGGTGTGGCCCTTTTTGTGTTATCATAAGATCTATACTGTTCTTCTGGAGGGCTCTAGCTTTTAACATGGGCTGGGGGGGTGGTCCTAGCGGTTAGCTGGCAACGTGGATGTCCGTCCCGTCCCTTATCGTTGTGCCTTCTAGCTTAACACGGTTCTGCTCTCGGCTTCTGTTCTCGTTTCTCCTCTCGGAACTGCATCTGTCTCACGGTGGGTAGGTAAGACATGCATTTAGGCATTCCTGTGTTAGCCTGTGGTATTCCATTTGCACACTCGTTACTCGTATTACTTTGGTTAATTTAATGTCACGATTTATTCGATGCTAATTGTAGTTTCATTTCATCACTGGGACTACTGAAAAGACTTGATAAAGCTTTAAAGGTGGTCGCTGCACACACCAGCCTTTCTCCTGAGACAGTTGCTCATCAGCTCTTGCTTAACTAAACTGTTGAGGACCACTTAAACAGGGTAAACCTAGAGGGACAAATAATAATGGACACTAGACAGTTCACTCATTATATAGCTGTGGAATAATTATATAGCTGTGGAATAACCTGAATGTGTTAAGCACTGGTAAGGCAGCGAATTCTGATGAAGTGGGACCAATCAAATAAATTCAACGTTTTAAGACGAATCCTACATCCTTTCATCAGTTAGGATATCCGTTTTTAAATCCCCCTACACAACTAAAAACACCAATACTTGTAATTTCTTCGAGTCGATTTAAGTACTTCGTTAAGTCGAGGTGACAGTGGGGAATGACTGCCACCCGATAATGTCGTCATCCCAGTCCAAGTGCGTTGCAGTCCACAACTAGCATCCTATAGTTTCACTGAAACATCAGAAATGATTCAGTTACCGGAGGAGAGGCAAGAAGAGAGAATAAAAGAGTCCAGCCGGCCGGTGTGGCCGAACGGTTCTAGGCGCTTCAGTCTGGAACCGCGCGACCACTACAGTCGCAGGTTCGAATCCTGCCTCGGGCATGGATAAGTGTGATGTTCTTAGGTTAGTTAGGTTTAAGTAGTTCTAAGTCTAGGGGACTGATGACCTCAGATGTTAAGTCCCATAGTGCTCAGAACCATTTGAACCAATAAAAGAGTCCACAAATCACAGTAAATGAGACATATTAGTTTCCATAGAGTCGGTACTGTTTAATCTTACATTAACTAACACAGTTACATCATAACAGTACTGTGTAATACATATATTGATTAATTTCTGAATATCGCCATTTCGGGCCCACAAGGATTGGCCGAGCTTTGTTTCTGGTGAAGGAATATTGCAAGAACTCCATACTCCATGAATGGGCGTGGAGTTATATCAACAGCTTCCTGAAAGTATTTCTTTCAAGGAGGAGCCGTTATAGGTCACTCTGTGACACAGTCGAAACTTCACTTGGTGGAATAAGGGCGAAAATAAATGTGCAGTTATTTCGTCTTTGGTGTCAACACTTACTGAAAGCGATCTATTTTCAGGGTTCCGGCCTCAACCGGTAAAAACGGAACCCCTGTTGGATCGCTATTGCTGTCAGTCTGTCTGTCTGTCTATGTGCCTGTCCGACTGTTAAGACTTCTTCTTTCAGAAGCAGATGGAGGTAAAAAGTTGAAATTTGTGTCATTTACAAATGTCTACGGTCCCTCGGCAATGTGAATGCTTTAAACTTCTATGTCACATCGCAGTCTCGTTCCTCATTCTATAGAAGAATTATTTATATGTATGTCGCAGATGGTGGCCTAGTGATAAAATGTTTACTGAGAAACCGAGAACTTGCTGTATCGAATCTCAGTAGGACCACAGACCTTTCAGTCTGTTTTAACCTAGCCATCCCCTCTCAACGGTTTCCACGTTAAAGTATAGGCCCCTTTTTCCGATTGGATAACCGGGGTTGTTCTGCTGACAAGCAAGTCGCCGAAGTGACCTCCGACTTGCATCTGGCCACTGAGCCACACGTAATTTTTGTTGTTATCTACATTCATAACCAACCTAGACTTCGCTCGCATAGACTGAATGGCGTGCAGAGAATATTTTCTGTTTTTATTTAAACGAATTTTTATGTTGTTCACAAATTGCATTTCACGCAAATTAAAGCTATACAAGCAATCTCTTTTGCTTCTGACCTAAAAGGCATTTTGGTAGCTCGTGTCCAAAGCTTTTGTTAATCATGCATTTTGCGTTATTGTGGAGATATTTCGGTAGCAACTTTCATCTCGTAACAAATATTTCTTTCTATCAAGCCGGGAATTGAAATACTGGATTTCATAAATTAAGTTTTGGAATTTATTTAATGTAACGAAATATTTTCGTAAAAATTTCTATCCCCAATTGCATTCCCTCAGGGGTTGAATTTCCAGTAACACGGAAGCACTTACTTCTTTATTTCTAACAGAGAAGTCAAATATCAGGTGTCGTAGATGCAGCCTTAAAAATCTTTTAGTAGTTCTTTAATAATCGTTTACTTTGAAAAAAGAAACTTTTTTCACCCACATGGGACTAAATTTCAAAAAATTCTGAAAAACGTATTTCTTTATTTCTGACCAGGAAACCACATACAATTTTTGTAAGTTTAGCTTCAAAACTGCCTTAATAACGACATTTTTCAAAAAAAACCTTCGTCGGCTATTTTACCCCCAGATGGTTGGAATTTCGAGGAATCCCTTCCTAAAAGACGATCTTATATTCCACATCGTCTCCAAATTTCAAGTTTCTGTCCTTAGCGGTTTGGCCTTGGGCCGTATGGGAGTATCAGTCCGACCCTATTTCACTCCCTTAGTGGCTGAAGCTCCAAAAACAGTAAAACATGTATTTTTTCGTCTCCAACCTAGAAGTCAAATACTTGTTTTCAAAGATTTAACCTTAAAATGCTTTTGCAATGAAATATTTTCATAAAACGTTTGACCCCCTATTTCATCCCCTTATCGGTTGAACTTCCTAAACCATTGACATGCATTTGTTTTATTTCTAACAGGGAAGCCAAATACAAATCTTCATAGAGTCAGCATCAAAAGTGCTTACACAATGAAATACTTCCATGAAAACTTTCATTGTCCATTTCACTCCCATAGGGGTTAAATTTCCAAAAACAGAGAAAACATTTTTTTCTTTCTAGCTGAGAATGAAAATTAAAATTTTCGTTGATTTATCCTTAAAATGCTTTGTAATAAAATATTTTCATAAAAAATCTAATCCCCTATTTCACTCTCTTAGGTGTTGGAGTTTCCAAGAACAGTGAAACATCTATTTTTGTATTTTTTACCGAGAAGTCAAATATCAGGTGTTCATAGATGTAGCATTAAAAATACTTAAGTAGCTCTTTAATAATGATATATTTTCAATGAAGGGTTTCACTTACTCTTTTACCCCCATAATGTTAAATTTCCAAAACTGCTGGAAAACGTATTTCGTTACTTCTGACCGAGACACCACATACCAGCATTCGTAGGTCTAGCTTCAAAATCGCCTTAATAGCGACATTTTTCAAAAAACCCTTTGTAGCCTATTTCACCCACTTAGAATTGTAATTTCGAAAAATCACTTCTTAAACGACGCCTGCTGCATAATGTTAATTCCTTCTCCAGATTTCAAGTTTCTGTCGTGATCAGTCAGTCAGTCAATCGGTCAGGACATTGCCTTTTATATATGGAGTTGAAATTAGTACGGAACGCTCATACAGCGAGTCCTAATGCCATTGGGCAGGTTTTTTTATTACGTAAGGTCGCAAAACTTTGTTCAAAAGCTGACGACAGATTTTTTGTCTCTGTTGGTGCATAGCTTTTTGTGTAACTTTCTCACAGCAAAACGATAACATTCTCTCACTAGGGATGTGTTACATTCTATCTGATCCGTGCTTATAATTAAATGAGTGTAGAATTCAGGGGTTGTAGTGGAGGAATGAAGTTGAAAGAATGATTCTGTTTTAATAATTAATCAAATGAAGGTTGTCGTTGGTGCTAATGTAAATGGTGTCCAAAATTAAAGTTCCAGTTTCAAAACGCTGTTGAAAGATAATCACTGTTCAGAATATCGTCAAATTTGAACAGCGTATTACTGACACAGGGGGAATAGTCATGGAGCAAAAAATGTAACGAAACTTTGATTGTTACTTAAACGAGGTCGGCTTCAAATTACATATGAATAGCAATACGACGGCTGTGGGACATAACAATATCCGTATTGCTCAGTGTGCATCACTGAACAAGCTCCGCAGTCAACAGTCGTGGCACTGTCAGGTAAACTCAGTCACCACGGCGGGGTCGTACCACAACGAATGGATAAAAACCGGCTTTCAATTGTTCTGAGGCTCAAAACCACGTACAAAGCAAAATGATATAGATTTTTTAATTGCACTGGCCTCCCCCAATGAACCATGGAACTTGCCGTTTATGGGGAGGCTTGCGTGCCTCAGCGATACAGTTAGCCGTACCATAGGCGCAACCACAACCGAGGGGTATCTGTTGAGAGGCCAGACAAACGTGTGGCTCCTGAAGAGGGGCACAAGCCTTTTCAATAATTGCAGGGGAAACAGTCTCGATGATTGACTGATCTTGCCTTGTAACACTAAACAAAACGGCCTTTCTGTGCTGGTACAGCGAACGGCTGAAAGCAAGGGGAAACTACGGCCGTAATTTTTCCCGAGGGCATGCAGCTTTACTGTGAGGTTAAATTATGATGGCGTCCTCTTGGGTAAAATATTCCGGAGGTAAAATAGTCGCACATTCGGATCTCCGGGCGGGGACTACTCAGGAGGACATCGTTATCAGGAGAAAGAAAACTGGCGTTCTACGGATCGGAACAAGGAATGTCAGATCCCTTAAACGGGCAGGTGGGTTAGAAAATTTAAAAATGGAAAAGGATAGGTTAAAGTTAGATTTAGTGGGAATTAGTGAAGTTCAGTGGCAGGAGGAACAAGGCTTCTGGTGAGGTGAACACAGGAGTAGGTATAATAATGAATTAAAATATAGGAGTGCAGGAAAGCAACTACAAACAGCATAGTGAACGGATTATTGTGGCCAAGATAGACACGAATCCCACGCCTACCACAGTAGTACAAGTTGTGTATGCCAACTAACGAAGAGATTGATGAAATGTATGATGAGATAAAAGAAATTACTCAGATAGTGAAGGGAGACGAAAGTTAAATAGTCATGGGTGACAGGAATTCGATAGTAGCCAAAGGAAGAGAAGGAAACGTAATATGTGAATATGCAACGGGGGTAAGAAATGAAAGAGGAAGCCGCCTGGTACAATTTTGCACAGAGCATAACTTAATCATAGCTAACACTTGGTTCAAGAATCATGAAAGATGGTTGTGTACATGGAAGAGGCCTGGAGATAATGCAAAGTTTCAGATACATTATATAATGGTAAGAAGAGATTTAGGAACCAGGTTTTAAATTGTAAGACTTTTCCAGAGGCAGATGTGGACTCTGACCACAATCTATTGGCTATGAACTGTAGATTAAAACTGAAGAAACTGCAAAAAGTTGGGAATTTAAGTAGATGGGACCTGAATAAACTGACAGAACTAGAGGTTGTAGAGAGTTTCAGGGAAAGCATTACCGAACGATTGACAAGAATGGGGGAAAGAAATACAGTATAAGAAGAATGGGTCGTTTCGAGGGATTAAATAGTGAAGGCAGCAGAGGATCAAGTAGGTAAAAAGACGAGGACTAGTAGAAATCCTTGGGTAACAGAAGATATATTGAATTTAATTGATGAAAGGAGTAAATATAAAAATGCAGTAAATGAAGCAGGCAAAAAGGAATACAAACGTCTCAAAAATGAGATCGACAGGAAGTGCAAAATGGCTAAGCAGGGATGGCTAGAGGACAAATCTAAGGATGTAGTGGCATATCTCACTAGGGGTAAGATAAATACTACCTACAGGATAATTAAGGTGACCTTTACAGAAAAGAAAACTCCTGCATGAATATCAAGAGCTCAGATGGAAACCCAGATCTAAGCAAAGAAGAGAAAGCGGAAAGGTGGAAGGAGTATATAGAGGGTCTGTACAAGGGCGATGTACTTAAGGATAATATAATGGAAATGGAAGAGGATGTAGTTGAAGATGAAATGGGAGATATGATACTGCGTGAAGAGTTTGACAGAGCACTGAAAGACCGTAGCCGAAACAAGGCCCTGGAAGTAGACAACATTCCATTAGAACTACTGACAGCCTTCCGAGAGCCAGCCCTGACAAAACTGTACCATCTGGTGAGCAAGTTGTATGAGACAAGCGAAACACCCTCAGACTTCAAAAAGAATATAATAATTCCAGTACCAAATTAGAACAGGTGTTGAGAGATGTGAAAATTACCGAACGATCAGTTTGATATGTCACGGCTGCAAACTACTAACGTGAATTCTTTACAGACGAATGGAAAAACTGGTAGAAGCCGACCTCGGGGAAGATCAGTTTGGATTCCGTAGAAATTTTGGAACACGTGTGGCAATACTGACCCTCCGACTTATCTTAGAAAATAGATTAAGGAAAAGCAAACCTACGTTTCTAGCATTTGTAATCTTAGAGAATGCTTTTGACAAAGTTGGTTGGAATACTCTCTTTCAAATTCTGAAGGTGACAGGAGCAAAATACAGGAAGCGAAAGGCTATTAACAATTTGCATAGAAACCAGATGGTAGTTATAAGAGTCGAGGGACATGAAAGGGAAGCAGTGGTTGGGAAGGGAGTGAGACAGGGTTGTAGACTCTCCCCGATGTTATTCAATCTGTATATTGAGCAAGCAGTAAAGGAAACAAAAGAAAAATTCGGAGTAGGTTTTAAAATCCACGGAGGAGAAATAAATACTTTGAGGTTCGGCGATGACATTGTAATTATATTAAAGACGGCAAAGAACCTAGAAGAGCAGTTGATCGGAATGTACAGTGTCTTGAAAGGAGGATATAAGATGAACATCAAGAAAAGCAAAACGAGGATAATAGAATGTAGTCGAATTAAGTGGGGTGATGCTGTAGTAGTTAGTTTAGGAAATGACACACTTAAAGTAGTAGATGAGTTTTGCTACTTGAGGAGCAAAATAACTAATGATGGTCGAAGTAGAGTGGATGTAAAATGTAGACTGAGAATGGCAAGGAATGCGTTTCTGAAGAAGAGAAATTTGTTAACGGCGAGTATAGATTTAAGTGCCAGGAAGTCGTTTATGAAAGTATTTGTATGGATCGTGGCCATGAATGGAAGTGAAACTTGGACGATAAAATAATTTGGACAAAAATTACGAAATTTGGTGCTACAGAATAATGCTGAAGATTAAATGGGTAGATCACATAACTAAGGAGGAGGTATTGAATAGAATTAGGGGGAAGAGAAATCTGTGGCACAACTTGACTAGAAGAAGGGATCGGTTCGTAGGACATATTTTGAGGCATCAAGGGATCACCAACTTAGTATTCGATGGCAGCGTGGAGGATAAAAATCGTAGAGGGAGACCAAGAGATGAATACACTAAGCAGATTCAGCTGGGAGATGAGGAAGCTTGCACAGGATAGAGTAGCATGGAACGCTCCATGGTCTCTGGACTGAAGAACAGTACAACAACAACAATTGCACTGGGGCCAAAAACAATACAAAATAACATCGTGTTTTATGTAACCTGGGGCAAAAAAAGCATAAAAATCTAAATTTAATCGGCTTTTATTTTTAGTGAGACTAGAGTAAGACATTTCAGTTTGCCGTCCTCCATTTTCTGCTACAAACTGAAATCGTAAAACGTCGTGTTCCACGACAGATTTGAGTGTGTCGCGGTCACGTTCAGAATGCGTCGCTCAATGCTTGCTTTCAATTCAGTTACGTTCGTAATTGGAGCACTGAACACAACATCTTTCAGATAACCCCGCATCTAGAAATCACACGGATTAATATCAGGTAATCTGGAGGAACAGGCTATAGGGAAATGACGGCTGATAATTCTAGGATTTCCGAAATGCCTCAGCGGCAGCCGCTTCACTGGCTGTGCAATGTGTGGAGAAACGCCATCTTGCTTAAAAATGGTCCTACCCGATATCCTCGCTGTCGAAGGGTTAGAGTGACTTTGGTGTGCAAAATGTTAGACAGCCTTTACCAGTAACGGTACAGGTAAGATTACCCGCACGATTCATCTCCTCGAACATCATGCGGTCCTTCGGTAACCGAAGCCGTCAACCCACACCATATTCCCACCTTTGCCGTATGAAATGGCACCGGTTAATTTTCATGCAGATTTCTCGTTGCCATATTTTGCAATTCTACTTATTGACGTATCCTTGGAGGTGGAAATGGATTTCGACTGTCTTCAGAATGATCTATGGCCATTCATTGTTCACTTCCGTACGAACAAGAAATTCCTGAAGGAACGTTTGTCCTGCTGGCAGGTCAGCAGGAAGAAACTCCTTAAAATGGGTGTTTCGTAGGATTTTAAGTTTCGTGCGCGCAAGAATTCAGTGTTCCGACTATGCCCCATGTACTGCATGTTTCTACACCACTGTCCGACTCCTCCTGCAGTGCGGTGGCCACATATTCGACAGACGTCGGATCAATTGCCTGTCTTTCGCCGCCACCCTCTACTTCAAAAGAACATGTCTTTTCGAATTTTGTAATCGTTTTCTCTAGAGCCTTAGCATACCCTTGGCTGTCTGGAACTTCTGCAGTGCTACTGACGCGCAGTCACCGTTCTTGTAAAAGTGCTTTGACAGCAGCGCGCGATTCTTCATGGGGACAATGATGTTGGACCTCTTGGACGCGGACTGTGGAACGGCCGTGAGCCGCGCGTCTGTCGGTGTGCGCATTATGACGCTTACAGTCCCATCTGTTGGTCAGATTTTCATTAATTTGACGTCATTGCGAGCAGTGGTTCCCTTTCTACAACGTTTTGAAATCCGTATTTTAACTGTGGAAAGAACTTTCTGATGAAGACAACCACAGCTCAGAGACTTTGTGAATAGCAATAACAACACTCACACCAGCTTACGGGAATTTATCCACATTAAGAGTCAAACCAGATTGATGGGTTGCCATGTTAAAATTGAGTACATGCAAAAGATACTTCTCAAAATTTACAAAGCATGACTGCTGAATGAACGAGGCCAGACAACACCCTGTGGGATACATTAAAAGATCCGGTAGACACCAGCTGTATAAAAGCAACGAAAATAAGATGGGACTGTGACCAACTACATTACGGAAATATAACGATTATAAACCTGAAGATGCGCCTTTGCTGATATGAAGCTGGTAGTTGCGAATGAAGCACCTTCATACAGCTATGCCGCGTTTTGAAACACCTCACAATCCTTGACTTCTTAATTGTCATAATTTTTATGCTAAGTTGAATGGCCATTGAGTGTTGTTTCTGTTCTTTAATTATTGCCTGTATAATCAGTTGACCTAATCTGAGGGTCGGAGATACTTCTCTTCTGGCCCTCATGCCGCGGAATCATCAGTCATCCTCGTTGCAAACGGTGACGCGTACACTAGTGAAAACAATTGATAACACCGCTGAGACAGGTTAAAGTGTAAGTAGGCTGTTTAGGTTTTTATGTTGGTAACGTTTCGTAGCGCTCTGCATGAAAATCACTGGCTGTGCTGAGTGCAGTCTGTGGCTGGTTGGCATTGTTGGAATATTCGCTATTGTAGTGTTGGGCAGTTAGATGTGAACAGCGCGTAGAGTTGCGCAGTTGGAGGTGAGCCGACAGCAGTGGTGGATGTGGGGAGAGAGATGGCAGAATGTCGTGAGCGGACGATCTGGACGTGTGTCCGTCAGGAAGAGAAAATTTGTAATAATTTATATCATAACTCAAATATAAATGATGACTTTTGAATATTATTAAGGTAAATACATTGTTTGTTTTCTATCAAAATCTTTCATTTGCTAACTATGCCTATCAGTAGATAGTGCCTTCAGTAGTTAGAATCTTTTATTCACCTTGCAGTATTGGCGCACGCTGTATTGCAGTAGTTCGAGTAACGACGATTTTTGTGAGGTAAGTGATTCATGAAAGATATAGGTTACTGTTAGTCAGGGCCATCTTTTGTAGGGATTATTGAAAGTCAGATTGCGTTGCGCAAAAAAAAAAAAAATCATAATAAGTAAAGAGAGAAATGTCTGAGTACGTTCAGTTTTGCTCATCTGTTTGAAAATCAAATAACGTAAGAGGTTTGCCAGCATAGTAATTTATAGTTTTCCGAAGGGGACGTTTCAAACGTTAACCGGAAGAACTGTGAAACCCGTCAAAACTTATAACAACTTGAACAGCTAGTCTTACGTGACTGTGCTCCAAATAATTACACTGAGTGACTAACAATTCTACAACAAGCTTCATTATATTTGCAACAGACTAAGCGGCCGAGGAGGCAACAAAAATTTATGTAGTGAATGTAATCAAATTCGTTGTGAAGAGTGCAATTTAACTTTAGAGTACATGGCACAGTATATTTCAGTATCTAACAGCTTCTTGTGAATACATTCTATGACTGTTTCCACAACATGACACAAATAATAAACAGAAAAAGATCTGAGCTTTCGCTGGCAGTGGGAGCTGCAAGAGAACAACCGTCACAGAAGACAGGTACGCGTCTTTTAAATGCGAACTTGTAAAATGTCAAATTCACGTGCCTGTGTTTAACATAAACTTCTGCATTGTGCACCATTCGCATGAGAGAGGATTTTTGTTGTTTTAAACCCCCTAGCGTGTTAGAAGGTCCTCGAAGTCAATGGAAAGGCTCTCAGTAACGTGTACAAACATGGGAAGAAATCGCGAGTAGCAGCCAAAGTGAGTGATACATAAGCTGGGAACGTAATGCACACTGTCCAAATTGGTAATTTTATCACAAAAGACACGGAAACCGATTTATTTATTTTATTTTTTATTTTTCGTGTCCTGGACTTAGATACATCCTGGAGGTAGATACACAAAATAATTAAAATGCAACATCACCAATAAATTTACAGGACAATAATACAAGATACTGAGAGTAATAACATAATATGGCAAGACACATGTAGTTTTCTATTAAATGGACCGCAAGCACTAGAAATCCGTGATTTTGATGAACTTGTCACTTGCTGCATAAATATTTTCTGTGGGCAAGGGTCGGGAAGGTTTCTGCAGACCAGAGATGTTTGTCCTGTAGGCCGTCACACTCACACAAATCCTCCTCAGTTGCGTAGCCCCACTTCCTGAGGATGGCCTTGCGTCTTGTCACTCCCGTCCTCAGTCGGTTTAGAGCCTTCCACATCACATATGGCAGATGAAAGCCCGTGGTATGTTCCTCGTTGATGTTCTTCCTATCCCTTCCAGTTAATGAACCTTGCCGAACATTTGTTCGACGAGTTTCAGGTGGTGACTGAATTGCTGATGCAGTCTGAGTGAACCTCTTTCTTCACCTGTTCCTAGGCCTTTCTGCTTCTCATCTGAACCGGGGATGCCTGCAGTTGGCTTCCCGCTTCTCCTTCTCAATATCTGCAGCTTCAGAGAAGCATAGTGCCATGGCGGATGAACAGAGCACGTTAGGCTGTGGTCCCTGGGTCGTGCCAGTGAGTTTACGTATAATGTTTTTCTAGCAGCTCCTGAGCCGTGGCGCCATTAAGTTAGTAGACTGTTCTGTCTGGCGCCACTAGCTCAAGGGTAGTATTGACTACCCCTCTTGCCAATATCTATGAGGAAGAGTTGATATCTGTGGATTGTGTCCTCAGGCCTGAGGAAGGGGGCACCAAGTTTGGGGATCGGCGGTAGCGTCGTGACAAGAGGTGGTCACGAGGTCCGAGCTACGCAAGGAGCGCCTGCGCAGAGCAAAGATACAGGAGTACTTCACCGGGGCCAACGACGACTACAAGCAGCAGGCCGACATTCCTTCGGTCAGTTGGCAACATCCGTGTGAGACGGCCGCTAGTAGCCTGGCTGCCCCCTTCTACCTGGCTGTCATCGGCAGCACTGCCCCAACGTACCGTGGATCCGTGGAGACGCTTGCTGAGAAAAGGGAGTAACATTCTGTAATCATCATACTGATTGGTGTCATCATCTTCGCGACCTTCTAATTATTTTCTGGTTTGTACCCCACCCTCAGTTTTACTCGGTCGGCTCTTTGGTGCTAAATATATACTCCTGGAAATTGAAATAAGAACACCGTGAATTCATTGTCCCAGGAAGGGGAAACTTTATTGACACATTCCTGGGGTCAGATACATCACATGATCACACTGACAGAACCACAGGCACATAGACACAGGCAACAGAGCATGCACAATGTCGGCACTAGTACAGTGAATATCCACCTTTCGCAGCAATGCAGGCTGCTATTCTCCCATGGAGACGATCGTAGAGATGCTGGATGTAGTCCTGTGGAACGGCTTGCAATGCCATTTCCACCTGGCGCCTCAGTTGGACCAGCGTTCGTGCTGGACGTGCAGACCACGTGAGACGACGCTTCATCCAGTCCCAAACATGCTCAATGGGGGACAGATCCGGAGATCTTGCTGGCCAGGGTAGTTGACTTACACCTTCTAGAGCACGTTGGGTGGCACGGGATACATGCGGACGTGCATTGTCCTGTTGGAACAGCAAGTTCCCTTGCCGGTCTAGGAATGGTAGAACGATGGGTTCGATGACGGTTTGGATGTACCGTGCACTATTCAGTGTCTCCTCGACGATCACCAGTGGTGTACGGCCAGTGTAGGAGATCGCTCCCCACACCATGATGCCGGGTGTTGGCCCTGTGTGCCTCGGTCGTATGCAGTCCTGATTGTGGCGCTCACCTGCACGGCGCCAAACACGCATACGACCATCATTGGCACCAAGGCAGAAGCGACTCTCATCGCTGAAGACGACACGTCTCCATTCGTCCCTCCATTCACGCCTGTCGCGACACCACTGGAGGCGGGCTGCACGATGTTGGGGCGTGAGCGGAAGACGGCCTACCGGTGTGCGGGACCGTAGCCCAGCTTCATGGAGACGGTTGCGAATGGTCCTCGCCGATACCCCAGGAGCAACAGTGTCCCTAATTTGCTGGGAAGTGGCGGTGCGGTCCCCTACGGCACTGCGTAGGATCCTACGGTCTTGGCGTGCATCCGTGCGTCGCTGCGGTCCGGTCCCAGGTCGACGGGCACGTGCACCTTCCGCCGACCACTGGCGACAACATCGATGTACTGTGGAGACCTCCCGCCCCACGTGTTGAGCAATTCGGCGGTACGTCCACCCGGCCTCCCGCATGCCCACTATACGCCCTCGCTCAAAGTCCGTCAACTGCACATACGGTTCACGTCCACGCTGTCGCGGCATGCTACCAGTGTTAATGACTGCGATGGAGCTCCGTATGCCACGGCAAACTGGCTGACACTGACGGCGGCGGTGCACAAATGCTGCGCAGCTAGCGCCATTCGACGGCCAACACCGCGGTTCCTGGTGTGTCCGCTGTGCCGTGCGTGTGATCATTGCTTGTACAGCCCTCTCGCAGTGTCCGGAGCAAGTATGGTGGGTCTGATACACCGGTGTCAATGTGTTCTTTTTTCCATTTCCAGGAGTGTAGATCTTAGTACTGTACTACACACTGGTTGTCGTTTGAAAATTTGTTCTGATATTATACTGCCCTTCATTTCTAGTTTATACCCGATCATTAACGTTTTAACGAATCAGCTCCTGGTGGGAAATACAATCGGAATAATTGTACCAAGGCACAGGTTGCCGTTAAACGAACAGGAGTCATGTGGTTAGATTTAAATGTTAACCGGTTCAATTCCTTGACTGTAATTGCATTTGTGATAATCTGAACTACCTGTTCTACTAAGCTGCGCGTTCCTGTCTTTGAAAGCTCCGGTTACTATTGGTGTATTTTTAACTGCATCTTGTGGTTCCGCCGAGTGGGTTCTCTTGTAATAAGTGCTCATACGTAATGTTTTAAAACGTTCCTTCAGAGCGGACTTCATAACTGACAGGCAGTTTAACTTTTGACATATTAACAACCAACTGTCAGCAGGGCTTTAGTCAGAATAAGATTGTCAAAACGCGCTGGTCGGGGTCCAGTCGCACCTTGGTTGCTGATCGAAATAAAAAGGTTTCTCGCTTTGAAGCAAGCCTTATCATTGTCATAATATTTTCCTAATTTGTTTAACCTTTAAGTGTAGGTGCGCATCTTAACCCCAAACCTTTCGACATACAGTTTCCAAATTAAAAAAAAAGTCATCTGTTTGAGTAATTGAAACATTCTTGTCATCAATATTACTTGTACGTTTTCATGTGTTGCAGAAGAGCGTTTAATCAGAGAAACTGTGTCCAGGGCGGTAGTAAATACACCTGTTTCACCCGATAACGGGCAGGCTGCAGGTCCGTGCCTTTGTAATTATTGTCACGTGGATCTTGTTTTGATTTCTTTTGCAAAGGCTTATTCATTTCACAAACTTGTTAATTGATAAAGGAAACAAATTGGTCATTATATATCGTTAAATAAACAGGCTTTGTGAGAAGAAAGTTACATTGGTGGGCTCTCCCTTCCACGTTTTCCTTAACACCATTAATTACCACGTCTCAGCTGCTGTCAGCCTTTTCTCTTGACAATGATCTTTGAATGAGAGACAATGGTGCAACTTTACTCCCTAGTATTTCGCGGACGCAATACATATTCCCCACTGCGTGCGCTCTCTATGGCGGGTGACTGCAGCTATGCTGGGCCACATTGCAGGCTCACCTAGCAGTATGCGCCCTCTTCGTGTAAGGCTGCGCACCGGCTCGACTGCCGGACGCAGTATCACTTCTCTGGCTCAGGATGAGGGGAAGCTGATGAAATTGTTTCTTATTGTGATACCATTACTAGTTCCTACTGAGTACATTATGTTCCCAAGCTCTTATGTCATTTGTAATTTGGCACGTACCCAGGCTTTCTTCTCATGTTTGTACATATTATTGAGTACCTTTCCTTTGACTTGGCCAACGGCCGTGCCGCAGTGGTAACACCAGTTCCAGTCAGATCACCGAAGTTAAGCGCTGTCGGGCTGGTCTATCACTTGGATGGGTGAGCATCCGGTCTGCCGAGCACTGTTGACAAGCCGGGTGCACTCAGCCCTTGTGAGGCAATTTGAGGAGCTACTTGATTGAGAAGTAGCGGCCCCGGTCTCGGAAACTGACGTACGGCCGGGAGAGCGGTGTGCTGACCACATGCCCCTCCACATCCGCACCCAGTGACGCCTGTGTGCTCAGGATGACACGGCGGCCGGTCGGTACCGTTGGGCCTTCATGACGTGTTCGGACAGAGTTTCGTTTTAGATTTTTCCATTGACTTGGTGATTCTTGTAACATGTTTGGGTGTAAAACAACAAAAATCCTCTCTCATGCTTCCGGAAACAAATGAAGCCTCACCACGCGCTTGCATGTAAAGACAGAAATTCTACGCTGTTTTCTTTTTCAGGCTAACATAAATTCAATACAGCCAAACGCCTTAAGGATCTACGTTTGCACTCAGCACCAGTCTCCGACTTCGCCATCAGCAGCGAGCACCAGCTGCAGCCTACCGACAAAGCGCAGATACCGGTGAACGCCTCTACTCACTCCACAGATAAAGAAATGGATGTTGACGTATTGTGTTAGCTTCACCGACCATCCCCCCATCCAGGTTTTGGTTTGGTAAGATTGTTCTTGGGAGCTCCGCGCAAACGCCAGTAAAAGCGACACGAGTGCATCTTCCAAAACACGTGGGACTGAAAGTACTGAAGCATAAAGGTAGTGAAGCAAGTTTCATCAGTTTCCCTTCATTCTGTCAGAGGAAGGGAACCGTGTCCATCATTTGAGACAGTACGCAGCCTTAGACACAGAAGGAGCAGAACAGCAAGGTCAGCCTCCAGTGTGGCGCAACGTAGTTATATTCAGTTGTCATAGAGGGTGCTCATAACGGGGTATCTGTCAAGCTTTCACGAAACATCACTCAGACAGTCCTACCCATCGACCACAGTTACAATCCGACGATATAAGGGGCGCACTAAACACGGCATATATGATACTTCCATCTGACGTCATGCAAACAGACTTCAAATGAACATTAATATTCCGATCACGAATGTAAGTGGATGCACAGCTCTACCAGTACCACCACCAGCGCCAGCACCGCAGCAAGCGCTTAGTAGCGTAGTGATGTATGACGACATCAGTCTGACGCGTTGTCCATTGTCAGCGCCAGCAGGGCGCAACTGATCATCTGCTAGTTTAGTTATTCACTGTTTAGTGTATTCAGGAAGAAACTGGTGATCAGAATTTTAACATCTTTGGCACGAATCATCATCATCGTCATCATCATACTAATGTTAGTATACGTAAGCCAGTTGTCACTCGCACTTTAGTTGGCCTCACGTAGTGAAAGTCAGTTCTGACATAAGTAAGTTGACAGTAGCAGTTTGAGGTTATGTTGTTTGTTGAGAAACTAGGAATAAAAGTTACCTAAATAAGAGCGTATATTTCCAGAATGGTAGAGCACTTGCCTGCGAAAGGTAAAGTTCCACATTTCGAGTCTCGGTCTGGCACACAGTTTTAATCTGCCAGGAAGTTTCAAGAGCGTATATGTGTTCCGATGCTATGTTGGCAACACGACTATTACTGCAATGGAATTTGTGATTTGTTTGTGGAACGTTTCCGAAACGTCAAAACCACGACAAAGTAGTCGCATATTAAAGATTTCAAGACACTTGATTGGTTGCGGAGCTTTCTGGTCCAGACAGGCCAAAGTCTCTTACTACAGAAAAGAATCTTAAAGTACTTGAAAAGCATGAAATACATGAAATGTATTCGCGGTTGCGAATATGGGCAACCATCAGCTGTACAATGGAATGACGACAGTGAAAATTTGTGTCAGACCGGGACTCGGACCCGGATTTCCCGCTTATCACGAGCGATCGCCTTACTATTTGGCTATCCCAACACGACTGACGACCAGTCGCAAATTTTCATATGTCGACAGCCACATGCCTATGACCTGCACTGATAAATTCATTATGCATATTCTAGTAAGGTTACATTTTACTTGAAAGTCAGTGTCCACAGGAATAATGCATCGTATCTCGGAATATCACAGTCACTGCTTTATCGTATCGTATCGAATATTAATGTTGTAGTACAATATTTTGATTGGTCACCGATTATATCTGAAAGAAAAGCGTCCAAGGACTATGAAATGGCAGGAAAAAACCTACAAACGATTCAGGAAAAGATAAACTTGAGAGCAAATATGCCTACTTCAAAGTCTAAATGAAGATGACACGGTCAAGCGTGGGAAATTCTGCGAGTTGTTCAGAATTCAATACGAAGCTGGCCCCAAAGTTTTCAAAAGAATGCCTTGGAGCGACGAACCGCGTTCTAAGGTGAACTGACACAACCATGTCTACAGGGATGCTCCTGGCGAGAGTGTATGGTCAGGGATTTTCATCTGTTCGGTAATGGGACCTAATTTTTCTAAATGATCTATTAATTACCCTGGTTTGCTTCAGGAAGTGTTTTAACTGGAAAATAATGCACTTTTTGAACATGTGCAGTCAATTAACGAAGAGATGGAGCACACCCGCATTATGGACTTATGTTGTTGTGGTCTTCAGTCCTGAGACTGGTTTGATGCAGCTCTCCATGCTACTCTATCCCGTGCAAGCTTCTTCATCTCCCAGTACTTACTGCAACCTACATCTTTCTGAATCTGCTCAGTGTATTCATCTCTTGGTCTGACTCTACAATTTTTACCCTCCACGCTGCCCTTGAATGCTAAATTTGCGATCCCTTGATGTCTCAGAACATGTCCTAAAAACCGGTCCCTCCTTTTTGTCAAGTTGTGCTACAAACTCATCTTCGCTCCAATTCTATTCAATACCACCTCATTAGTTAAGTGATCTACCCATCTAATCTTCGACATTCTTCTGTATCACCACATTTCGAAAACTTCTGTTCTCTTTTTGACCAAACTGTTTATTGTCCACGTTTCACTTCCATACATGGCTACACTCCATACAAATACTTTCAGAAACGACTTCCAGACACTTAAATCTATACTCGATATTAACAAATTTCTCTTCTTCAGAAACGCTTTCCTTGCCATTGCCAGTCTACATCTTATATCCTATCTACTTCGATCATCATCAGTTTTTTGCTCCCCAAATAGCAAAACTCCTTTACTACGTTGAGTGTCTCATTTCCTAATCTAATTCCCACAGCATCAGCCGACTTAATTCGACTACATTCCATTACCCTTCTTTTGATTTTGTTGATGTTCTTCTTATATCCTCCTTTCAAGACACTGTCCATTCCGTTCAACTGCTCTTCCAGGTCCTTTGATGTCTCTGACAGAATTACAATGTCATCGGCGAACCTCAAAGTTTTTATTTCTTCTCCATGGATTTTAATACCTACTCCAAATTTTTCTTTTGTTTCCTTTACTGCTTGCTCTATATACAGATTGAATAACATCGGGGAGAAGCTACAACACTGTCTCACTTCCTTCCAAACCACTCCTTCCCTTTCATGCCCCTCCACTCTTATAACTGCCATCTGGTTTCTGTACAAATTGTAAATAGCCTTTCGCTCCCTGTATTTTACCCCTGCCACCCTCAGAATTTGAAACAGAGTATTCCAGTCAACATTGTCAAAAGCTTTCTCTCAGACTACAAATGCTAGAAACGTAGGTTTGCCTTTCCTTAATCTTTCTTCTAAGATAAGTCGTAGGGTCAGTATTGCCTCACGTGTTCCAGTATTTGTACGGAATCCAAACTCATCTTTTCCGAGGTCGGCTTCTTCCGGTTTTTCCATTCGTCTGTAAAGAATTCGTGTTAGTATTTTGTAGCTGTGACTTATTAAACTGATAGTTGGGTAACTTTCACATATGTCAACACCTGATTCCTTTGGTATTGGGATTATTATATTGTTCTTGAAGTGTGAGGGTATTTCGCCTGTCTCATACATCTTGCTCACCAGATGGTAGAGTTTTGTCATGACTGGCTCTCTCAAGGCCGTCAGTAGTTTTGGTGGAATGTTGCCTACTCCCGGGGCCTTGTTCGACTCAGGTCTTTCAGTGCTCTGTCAAACTCTTCACGCATTATCGTATCTCACATTTCATCTTCATCTACATCCTCTTACATTTCCACAATATTGTCCTCAACTACATCGCCCCTGTATAGACCCTCTATATACTCCTTCCACCTTTCTGCTTTCCCTTCTTTGCTTAGAACTGGGTTTCCATCTGAGCTCTTGATATTCAAACAAGTGGTTCTCTTTTCTTTAAAGGTCTCTTTAATTATCCTGTAGGCAGTACTTATCTTACCCCTAGTGAGATAAGCCTCTACATCCTTACATTTGTCCTCTAGCCATCCCTGCTTAGCCATTTTGCACCTCCTGTCGATCTCATTTTTGAGACGTTTGTATTCCTTTTTGTCTGCTTCATTTAATGCCTTTTTATATTTTCTCCTTTAATTTCTTCAGTTACCTATATGGACTTTAATCAATGCTCCAGAAGCTAACTGACAGTGTGTGATGCAGGGTACTTCGTTTACCAGTAATTGGTGCCCCCTTCCCTCTTCTGCTCGGGAATGGCCTTTAGCCAATTTCTAGAATTTTCTACTTGTGGTCATTTTACATGACGTATGTGGGAGGATGTAATATCTTGTTCAACCCTTCCCGGAAAGTACGTTCCCGAAATTTCAATAGTAAATCTGCCTGTGATGCAGATCGCCTCTCTCGTATCGTCTGGCACTGGAGTTTGTTGGCGCAACGATTAAACGATCCCGTGATGAAACGCACGGCTCTGCCTCGGATCTTCTCTATCTTTTCTATTATTCCTACCTGGTAAGGGTCCCAGATCGATCAACAATACTCAAGAATCGATCGAACGAGCACCTTGTAAAACACATTTTTCGTGAATGAATTACATTCCCATAAGATTCTTCTCATGAATCTAAGTCTGCCATTGGTTTTTTTTCCTACTGTTTTCTTTTATACGGTCATTCTACTTAAGGTGGCTCCAGGTAGATACTCCTATACAGGGTGTTACAAAATGGTACGGCCAGAGTTTCAGGAAACATTCCTCACACACAAATAAAGAGAAGATGTTATGTGGACATGTGTCCGGAAACGCTTAATTTCCATGTTAGAGCTCATTTTAGTTTCGTCAGTATGTACCGTACTTCCTCGATTCACCGCCAGTTGGCCCAATTGAAGGAAGGTAATGTTGACTTCGGTGCTTGTGTTGACATGCGACTCATTGCTCTACAGTACTAGCATCAAGCACATCGGTACGTAGCATCCACAGGTTAGTGTTCATCACGAACGTGGTTTTGCAGTCAGTGCAATGTTTACAAATGCGGAGTTGGCAGATACCCATTTGATGTATGGATTAGCACGGGGCAATAGCCGTGGCGCGGTACGTTTGTATCGAGGCAGATTTCCAGAACGAAGGTGTCTCGACAGGAAGACGTTCGAAGCAATTGATCGGCGTCTTAGGGAGCACGGAACATTCCAGCCTATGATTCGCGATTGGGGAAGACCTAGAACGACGAGGACACCTGCAATGGACGAGGCAATTCTTCGTGCAGTTGACGATAACCCTAATGTCAGCGTCAGAGAAGTTGCTGCTGTACAAGATAATGTTGACCACGTCACTGTATGGAGAGTGCTACGGGAGAACCAGTTGTTTCAGTACCATGTACAGCGTGTGCAGGCACTATCAGCAGCTGATTGGCCTCCACGCGTACACTTCTGCGAATGGTTCATCCAACTATGTGTCAATCCTCATTTCAGTGCAAATGTTCTCTTTACGGATGAGGCTTCATTCCATCGTGATCAAATTGTAAATTTTCACAATCAACATGTGTGGGCTGACGAGAATCCGCACGAAATTGTGCAGTCACGTCATAAACACAGATTTTCTGTGAACGTTTGGGCAGGCATTGTTGGTGATGTCTTGATTGGGTCCCATGTTCTTCCACCTGCGCTCAATGGAGACGTTATCATGATTTCATACGGGATACTCTACCTGAGATGCTAGAACATGTGCCTTTACAAGTACGACACAACATGTGGTTCATGCACGATGAAGCTCCTGCACATTTCAGTCGAAGTGTTCGTACGCTTCTCAACAGCAGATTCGGTGACTGATGGATTGGTAGAGGCGGACCAATTCCGTGGCCTCCATGCTCTCCTGACCTCAACCCTCTTGACTTTCATTTATGGGGGCATTTGAAAGCTCTTGTCTACGCAACCCCGGTACCAAATGTAGAGACTCTTCGTGCTCGTATTGTGGACGGCTGTGATACAATACGCCATTCTCCAGGGCTGCATTAGCGCATCAGGGAATCCATGCGACGGAGGGTGGATGCATGTATCCTCGCTAACGGAGGACATTTTGAACATTTCCTGTAACGAAGTGTTTGAAGTCACGCTGGTACGTTCTGTTGCTGTGTGGCCGGCCGCGGTGGTCTCGCGGTTCTAGGCGCGCAGTCCGGAACCGCGCGACTGGTACGGTCGCAGGTTCGAATCCTGCCTCGGGCATGGATGTGTGTGATGTTCTTAGGTTAGTTAGGTTTAAGTAGTTCTAAGTTCTAGGGGACTGATGACCACAGCTGTTAAGTCCCATAGTGCTCAGAGCCATTTGAACCATTTTGTTGCTGTGTGTTTCCGTTCCATGATTAATGTGATTTGAAGAGAAGTAATAAAATGAGCTCTAACATGGAAAGTAAGCGTTTCCGGACACATGTCCACATAACATATTTTCTTTCTTTGTGTGTGAGGAATGGTTCCTGAAAGTTTGGCTGTACCTTTTTGTAACACCCTGTATATTTTACGGTGGTTGCTGTTTCCACCAATTTGTGATCAGCAGTGCAGCTATACCGTAGTGTATTTTATTTCCTATGTAAATGCAATGAGATGTATTTACTTACGTTCTTGGCCGACTGGCAGAGATTGCAACATTCATCAACCTCTGTATGTCATTCCGCAAACCGACACTATCTTCCGTCGTTACTGCTTCCTTATAGAACAAATGGTTCAAATGGCTCTGTGCACTATGGGACTTAACTTCTAAGCTCATCAGTCCCATAGAACTTAGAACTACTTAAACCTAACTAACCTAAGGACATCACACTGAGAGGCACCCACTTGCCTTTCTCATACTGTGGCATCAAGCAGTCAGGCCTGCAAGATGAGTGGTTTGCCAAGCGAGTGGATTCTTCCTTAATTTATCGAGCAACATGAATTCTCGTATCTTACTATTTAGTTACAAATTATCCTCATGTATGAATAATACGCAACGGAAACACGCATCTGACTATCAGTGATTTATAGAACTCTGACTGTACACTACGCACTGGCAATACCACATTTACCTTTTGTCTTTGATTTAACGGCTTTTATATAAATTCGGGACATTACGATAACATACAATTTAATGAAAAAGGCCACCAATCTCTTTCTTTTCACTATTTGATTTATTCCTAAACACACAAATTCTACAACCTACAACAGAATCACATGAGAAATTCCGCCCAGTGGGCATGGCTTTACGTTAGTGAATCTCTATACTATGGTCTCGTAATCTATTTACCGCAACAGTGCACTCCCTGGATCGGATGGTGGATCTTTTATTATACCTCACACTTCGCCTCTCATAATTATCCTCACGAAACTTTCCTCCAGATCGAGCGATACAGAAGGAACAGGCATACCCACAAATCTTTCGAAACTACCTTGCTACTCCCATGCAAAACACACATACCCAAATTACAAGACATACACAACACAGCAATATGAAATATTACACAAAGAACGGTTACAACTTCATCACTTTCCGCTTTCCCACTTCAATCAATATTTATCCCAGTTTCACACGACACTGCCCCACTTTGTAATTCTACTTTCCTACGGTGAACTCTGGAGATAAACGCACGTCTTCCTGTGCAATGCAAGCCAAGTGGCGTTGCTGGAAAAACGGCCGACTCACCTTGATTCTCTCTCAGAGTTTAAATTCAGCGTCACACGGAATGATATTTCTTAAATACTTCAACTTATGATACACACGCTATTTCTTAAATATTTCAGCTTATTGTACACACGCTATTAATTCTTAAATATTTCAGCTTATTGTACACACGCTATTAATTCTTAAATATTTCAGCTTAAGCTCACGGAAGTATCTCAACTTACAACTACACGTGGGCTCTTTGTGACCGTTGGTTTACTACAATCCCCTTAAAATTACCTGCCTCACTTTGTAATTTTCCCCACAAAAGGTCCTGTGAAAGAGAAAGTATTAATTCTAACTACTCTTAAATATTCCACATCCATACCATGCCTCCACTCTTTCATCACGGAGCACAACAAAAAAAACAGGTCTTTACAGCAGAAGGTTCAGCGGCAGAGTGCTGAAACATGGCCGTATTCTCGATTCTCTCGCACCTCTCTCGAAGTGGGAGAAGCACCCTGCTACCTTATTGGTCAGCCACATTTCAGACGCTCAAAGCTCTGGTAACTTCCATCTCTTTGGTCTCACCAAAGGTAGCCAAAGGATCGACTCAAAGATGATCATATATTCCGATTCACTATCTGTGGTTAGCAGACGACCATACATTCATTCCTTTCACAGATCTCACCAAACTGGATGTAGGGATTTATGAGGGAGTGCACATGTGATCAATTAAATAAATAAATTGTCATTCTTTCCCACACTGGTATCCGGCTTCGCTGTATTAATTGAAATTGAGTTACTTTTACACAAAAAATGTGTTGTTCTGACAAGAATTTCGTACCTATTTTCAATGTTGGGCGGTACTGTACCCTTTCACCACCGGCTACCCATGCAGAAAAAAATGGCACGGTACTATCCTTGCAATGCGAGGGTAGTTCCGAACATTTTTTTAAGAAAACTGTATTCGAACAAACGTAGCAATTCATCAAAATAACCAGGAGGAGACCTTAGACCCTGGTGACCTCAAATTGACGACCAAATGTTGTTACTTTACCAAATTGGCAGTTGTTGCATTATTGTACTCTCCACAATCCGGAGTAACGTACACATACTAATTTACAACAATCTACATGACAAAACATCACATCATAGAAATGAAAAAATAATCTTGAGATAAAATTTTGCTTTAGTTACTGGGATCTTCGTTATTTTTATGAATAATCCAAATTTCAGTAATTCTAAAACAAATAAAAAATACTTTCTCTGTTGTCACACATATAGACGACAAGAACTTGCATTTCCACTAGCCTTCGTTACACTTTAATGTGAAATGTCACCACTGTGATAATAAAAATAAGTGGCTTCAGTCAAAACACCAACAAGATTATTACTATGGACGACATCAAAATACATCAGTTAATTCCGATATTTGTTGTGCAATGCAAACTCTTGTCCCCTGTGACAATCTTACTGATCAATGCTACATGAACCGCTACGTTAGTATTACGCCACTGGCTTATAATTAGAGCATCATTGTACCAAATATTCTAATAAACATGCTACGTGAACTTGATAACCCAGAACAGACAAAAAACAAACACTAACTATTCTAAACCCAAATGTTGATGAAATACAATTACACTTGCTGTCCCTCCAGGAATGAAACACATAAAAAAAACATTTACACAATTACAAATACATTATTCCCTATCTTGCGAGTCACACGGAAACCTTTCATTCTGTGATTTTCTTGGGGTCAAAAAGTTGCTGATAGTTTTCCTAGAACCACTGTCTCGGTGTCAAAGCTCTCCCATGGTTACCCGGACGAAAGTCTTTGAGTCACTCAAATCGGCATTTTGAACACGCACTGGACAGTAAACTGTATCTCACATTAAACACAAATGTCATAGTCACTGTCAGAGTACCATCCACACGAATCTGTTCGTCCAAAAAAAATGGCCCTACAACTACTATTACCCACGGTTCTGTCCTTTCAGTTCATAGTGTAATTAAAAGTCGTAAGTTTCAACAAACAGCACTTATTCCCGCACCAGTTCAAGAAATGTCTCCTACTACAGACGCAAATGTCAATGTCCCACTCTAGTTTCTTGCCTTCATACAATAATTGTTCACCAAACGACAACTGTCCTCTTTAAGTATACCAAGTGTCCCACATGCAATTCACAAAGCACACTTAACAAGTCACTGCCAAAAGTTTATGGATCCCACCATTCAGTGGTCAAGACAAAACAAAACGATCGTCCTGTCTGCTAAAGACAAAATCTTTTCCACCACTCACAACGTGGAAACACCAGTCCTTCACTTTCCACATTATGGAAAGTCGCAGTCATCTTGTTTCACGGCTCCACAGTCCAGTACTATTTATTAGCTGCTGGTAAAAAAAATGCTCGCCGGGCTCTGCCGCGCCTCGTCCATTCTGCAGTAGCGCCGCTGCGCGCGCCGTTGAGCAGAAGAAACCACCCGCTGTTGCCTCCGCGGGATACCTTCCCCAGTCGTAAGGGTGGCGGAACTCATGAATGGCCAGTGGTACGTGCGTGTCGCCCCAGGCCGTTGACCTGCTGTAGCGGGCGCGTGGAGTGTACCCCGTCCGACAGTGGAGTGGGGAGTGCCGCGGCTCTGTCGCCTGTCGCCATGGCATCGTCAGCTAGGCCCGCTAGCGGTATGGGCGTTACGACACCCAATCAGTTAGCCTTCCGTGCATCTCGCAACATTACAGACAAAAGGAAATTCTTACATTAAAATTATACACCCTAGTTTTCTACACATACAACATCAACATTTATCTCTTTTCTATAGACAGCCCATACTCGTGCTATTCATTGTACCTGTCGTCCCTCATACAAAACATGAAAGTGTAAAAAAAAAAAAACAAAAGGAATAATAAACAATCTATACAGCTCATAATTACAATATCAAATAGTAGGCTACTCTAACATCCTATCACAGTGAAAGTATTAGAAACTTTATCCTAAAACTACAATATACAATGTACTTTTGTGCTTGTGACACACTGAAATTAATACCCCTTGAAAGTGTTCTAACAAAAAAAAATAAGAATAATCTACATAGCTCACAATTACCTACCACATGTTATTAAATATTAAACTACTTTCACATCCTAACACAACAAACATTTTTTAGAAACTGATGACTCTAAATCTACAACATACAATGCACCTTTGTGCTTGTGACAGATTGAAATTAATACCACTTGAAAGTGTTCTAACAAAAAAATAAGAAATAATCTATACAGCTCACAATTACCTAACACAGGTTATTAAATATTAAACTACTTTAACATCCTAAGACAATAAACATTTTAGAAACTGGTGACTCTAAATCTACAACATACAATGCACCTTTGTGTTTGTGACAGACTGAAATTAGTATCTCTTTATACATTTTACATTTTATTATATATAACAACATTTCTAGGACATGTATGAACCATCCACATGATGTCAAATCCTGACCTGCCATCGAGGTTCATCCAAATCAAACAATACACAATAATGTTTTAGTTACAGATCGGTAGGATCCCCTTTACAGGAGTGGGCGCATTGATCACACTACTCTACGACTCTCACTCACCAGACATCACATTTTCCTTCTCATTCAATCCATTAATACACTAACAGAATAGGTCTAGAAGTCAGTTAACCTTAACACCACCACACTCACGACAACATACCATACCTTTGCTCCCTTATACTCAACCACATAACACATGAAGCTGTTCCGGAGATAGCTCTCCAGTCTCCGAATTCGTCCTTTCACTCTGGCCCCTCTCTCCATCGGCTTACCTCCGCATTCACTTCATGCTAAATATCAACTTAGAATTGCGACATTTCATCTAAGAAACAAAAATACACAAATTATTCAACCTGCAAAATAACTGTACACATTCTTGGTACCGTTTTGATTAGTTATCCTGGTACCAGGCTTCAACAACAACAACAATAAATATTATTTTTGCCAAATCGCAAATGTTATGCTAAGAATTAGATCTTACACTTATATTACATCTTACGTCAGTGTTCCACAACGTTCACCATTTGGATCTCATACTCCCTTTATGTCCTTTCACATTGTGCAGTTGTCCTCATCTCTTCATTCGTATTTCGGCTCTCCGTCCGTCCATTACTCCATCATTTCCTGGTCTTCCTTCGCCATTCGCATCAATCTCTATTGCAGCATACACAGGTCTCTCTGTAACATACATCTAAGACATCTCCACATTATTCAATTCTACTCACCTTTATTTACCACTGTTTCATCACGTCGAATCTCTATTTATTAATCACACTGCTTCACGTCGCTTCTTCCCTTACCTATCACCTTTATCCACTACTATTTATCACGTCGCTTCTCTATCTACCATCTTTATTCCCTCATAAATCATCACGTCGTTTCTGCTTGATCCTTATTCATAAGACAAAAAATACGTACATACACCACTCTGTCGACTCCTGTTCATGACTCATTTGACCAGTCTATTCCGTCATACTTCCTGACATCCCGCCTGAAAATTCTTATGTTCGATTTGACCCTGCACAACGTTACACACCACAAATAAATACACTGACTATCTACCATAAATTGCCTACTTTGGATCTATCCTTAACTTTTCCACAATTTGATGTTTGAAATGTGATGAAGCCCACGCGATTGTTTTTCCCTTGATCGTCTCAATCAGTACAGCATTTTCATGGACAATCCGCCTCGCTCTGAATGGTCCACTATAAAGAATTTGCTAGTTAGGAATCTAAGCTTACATGAAAATTAAATGTATGCAGAGAATATACAAGCTGGGAGAAATGGGACAGCCCAAGTGTTAGAAACTTTGGTGCTAGTGGTCTCTTTCACTAACACCAGATTCCGAAAAACCATACGCAGCATCTCATTATAACTGTCTCCACGACTATGACATACTATAGATCAGATGGCATCTAATTTAAATACTTCGATCACATTACTGATGTGACCTGTAACAGCAGTGTAAACGTACCCTATTCCATACAGATCATAATGTTTACTTTTTACATTACGTGTTAAGTACCTGCAATAGTCAAATCGCACTAATTATACTGGACTCCTTGGCATTACTACATAACATTTTAGCAACTGGTTTCTTTGAAGAAACAGTTCTTTTACTTTACAGTTCGAAATAGAAATTTGCAAATTTTGGTCTGAGAGACCAGCCTAACAGATGCCATTACTGGTGTTTTATTCTCTGATCAGAAGTATGGTATTTGCATTCCTACATATCAGTAGAGTATGTCTGCTACATAGACAATTTTCAGTGCCAGCTGCATGTGTTTTAAGGCAAGATGCTAAGGGCTGATATGTTGGATTTGTTTCTCCTATCCATCAATCTATTACGACAAGAAAGAAATACCAGGATTCCATGCTCTTCTGTCATTCTGATAGTTCCTGCCGTTCCTATCCTCAACTCTGTCTGACCTAAGAGTCATGTCGCCGTTCACAATGTTGCTCTCGTTACCCAGTTCCTGTAATAAGTGCTGAAATGACGCAGAATCGTTCAAGCCTCTGCCTGCTATCACTATATCTCTGCGCAATCTCACTGGCAACTTCGTTATACAGATCCTAATGAGCTCCCCAGTTTCGTATGGCACATCCAAATACCTGTTTCGTCTCAGCATTTCCTGATAACACGACACTGGATCTCTTATACTACCTTCGTTACAATTTGGCATCATCAATATGCTTTGCTTAACCTGGTCCTGCTTACTTTTCGACCAGAATTCATTTAAAAACTTGTCACAAAATATCTTGTAGCTACTACAGTCATTAATAACTTCCTGCATTTTCGCTCTAGCCTCGTCCCTCAAATGGTTACACACAAACTTCATTTTTAGGAGCGGTCCCCACGATGAAGGTAATGAATCTTGAAATTGAGACAGCCACAGGCATGGATGTTGGTAATTATCAGGATCCGGAAAACAAGTGTACGTTTGTACCGACACGAAGTGTCTCCTACATTCTTCTTCCGCATTTATGTTTTCCGACCTTGGGCTATACCCAGTTGGGTTTGCCACCTGTTTTATCCGACACAACCGCTCTTCTAACTCTCTGAGTTCGTCATCCTCTTTCTGCCTATTTTCGATTTTTGAATTTATCTCACTCTCCCTACGCAGTCTACCTGGTGGTGTTTCACCTTCGCTTCTGCACGCTAATTGCAACTGTGCTAGTTCTTCCCTATGTTTCCTATTTGTTTCCAATTGTGCCTCTTTAAACTGTAATAGTGATTGTATCTCCTCCTGGTCGGCATAAACCTTTCGCTGCGTACCGTCAGAGCCTGTTTCGCCTCTTATACTGATCTTTTCTACATCTGCGCTAATCGTATTCATTCTGACCACTACCTCCGCAACTTCATCCCTGTGTTTATTTAGCGCCATTTCCTGCCGTGTGACTTGAGCTTCCACGCTGTCTAATGCCCCTTGTTTATCTGCCAGTAAGTCCCCCACTATCTCTTTGATTCGCTCATCCGGCCACACGCCCCTATGTTCTGTAATATCGCTTTCTATTGCACTTATTCGTACCTCCAAATTATTGGCTTTTTCTTCCACAGCATCACATTCTTGCTGCACCGCATCCAGATTCTTCTCCCCCTCATCTAACCGATTATTAACTGCGGACAGACGCTCAGCGATAACTGTGTGTAGCTTCCTCATTGCCTCTTTATTTCCCTTATCAATTGCCTCCAATCTTTCCTTATTTGCTTCCAATCTCTCCTTAGTCTCCCTATCCATTGCTTCCAATCTCTCCTTAGCCTCCCTATCTCTCTCCTTATTCTCCCTATCTCTCTCCTTATTATCTCTATTGATTGCTTCTAATCTTTCGTTAGTTGCTTCAAATCTTTCCTTAGTCTCCCTACTCATCGCTTGTAAAAACTGCAGTATCACATCGTTATTTCCTACTTTCGACGCGCTCACCTCGTTCGCCTGAGAAACCGTAGCTTCGCTAAGGGTAGCTGCACTTTCACCGCACACCTGGCCTAGTCTCGGCTCGCCCGCGTCGTCGGGAAAAGCCCGCGTTTGTGGACAAAGCCCACCGCATAAAGGTTCCCCTTGCAGCGGTCCACTGAACAATACAGCCCGTTCGGAGCGTTTGTCTTTCTCGCTCATTAACCCATGGTCAACAGCTACTTCCTGCTGCACTGCTACGTCCACCCCAGAATCGCTATTCTCCATGGTGGCTACACTTTTCGACTGCGACCTAGTTACTACGGACATTACGCAAAAAAAATTATGAAACGATCTTCCAGCCTTGTGCGATATAGCAATTAATTACATAAAATAAAATAAAAGATCCTCACCAATCCAGAAAGAATTTGCAAACAGAAAAAATTTTACTTCTTAGCGCTATCACAATACATTCCATAAAAAAATCTTAACAGCTAACCCTAACAACAAAATATCCTAACAAAAACGATCCTGGCAAAGGAATCCTGGCAACAAATTAAATATCCTGGTAACAAAATTATCGTGGCAAAAAACGGAATCCTGGCAGGGTCGAAATTATGAGAGGCACCCACTTGCCTTTCTCATACTGTGGCATCAAGCAGTCAGGCCTGCAAGATGAGTGGTTTGCCAAGCGAGTGGATTCTTCCTTAATTTATCGAGCAACATGAATTCTCGTATCTTACTATTTAGTTACAAATTATCCTCATGTATGAATAATACGCAACGGAAACACGCATCTGACTATCAGTGATTTATAGAACTCTGACTGTACACTACGCACTGGCAATACCACATTTACCTTTTGTCTTTGATTTAACGGCTTTTATATAAATTCGGGACATTACGATAACATACAATTTAATGAAAAAGGCCACCAATCTCTTTCTTTTCACTATTTGATTTATTCCTAAACACACAAATTCTACAACCTACAACAGAATCACATGAGAAATTCCGCCCAGTGGGCATGGCTTTACGTTAGTGAATCTCTATACTATGGTCTCGTAATCTATTTACCGCAACAGTGCACTCCCTGGATCGGATGGTGGATCTTTTATTATACCTCACACTTCGCCTCTCACAATTATCCTCACGAAACTTTCCTCCAGATCGAGCGATACAGAAGGAACAGGCATACCCACAAATCTTTCGAAACTACCTTGCTACTCCCATGCAAAACACACATACCCAAATTACAAGACATACACAACACAGCAATATGAAATATTACACAAAGAACGGTTACAACTTCATCACTTTCCGCTTTCCCACTTCAATCAATATTTATCCCAGTTTCACACGACACTGCCCCACTTTGTAATTCTACTTTCCTACGGTGAACTCTGGAGATAAACGCACGTCTTCCTGTGCAATGCAAGCCAAGTGGCGTTGCTGGAAAAACGGCCGACTCACCTTGATTCTCTCTCAGAGTTTAAATTCAGCGTCACACGGAATGATATTTCTTAAATACTTCAACTTATGATACACACGCTATTTCTTAAATATTTCAGCTTATTGTACACACGCTATTAATTCTTAAATATTTCAGCTTATTGTACACACGCTATTAATTCTTAAATATTTCAGCTTAAGCTCACGGAAGTATCTCAACTTACAACTACACGTGGGCTCTTTGTGACCGTTGGTTTACTACAATCCCCTTAAAATTACCTGCCTCACTTTGTAATTTTCCCCACAAAAGGTCCTGTGAAAGAGAAAGTATTAATTCTAACTACTCTTAAATATTCCACATCCATACCATGCCTCCACTCTTTCATCACGGAGCACAACAAAAAAAACAGGTCTTTACAGCAGAAGGTTCAGCGGCAGAGTGCTGAAACATGGCCGTATTCTCGATTCTCTCGCACCTCTCTCGAAGTGGGAGAAGCACCCTGCTACCTTATTGGTCAGCCACATTTCAGACGCTCAAAGCTCTGGTAACTTCCATCTCTTTGGTCTCACCAAAGGTAGCCAAAGGATCGACTCAAAGATGATCATATATTCCGATTCACTATCTGTGGTTAGCAGACGACCATACATTCATTCCTTTCACAGATCTCACCAAACTGGATGTAGGGATTTATGAGGGAGTGCACATGTGATCAATTAAATAAATAAATTGTCATTCTTTCCCACACTGGTATCCGGCTTCGCTGTATTAATTGAAATTGAGTTACTTTTACACAAAAAATGTGTTGTTCTGACAAGAATTTCGTACCTATTTTCAATGTTGGGCGGTACTGTACCCTTTCAACACACATCCATGCCCGAGGCAGGATTCGAACCTACGACCGTAGCGGTCGCGTGGTTCCAGACTGAAGCGCCTAGAACCGCTCAGCCACACCAGCCGGCCCTTATAGAACACTGTATCTTCTACGGACAGTCTTGAAGAGCTTCCAACGCTTTGTACTAGATCATCTATATACAGTGCATTGCAAAAAGTAACGGTCTTGTCACACAGCCTTGGGGTATCCCTGTAATTACCTTTATGTGTCGATTTTGTTCGGTTTAAAGTGACGTGCTGAGTCCTGTCTGCAAAGAAGTCTTGAATCCAGTCGCAAATCTGGTCCGATACTGGGTAAGCTAGTATTTTTTCAGTAAACGGCCGTGGGGCACGGTGTCAGATGCGTTCTGTGTTCTGTGGTTGTTCACTGATGATGCTACAGTGTACAGGAAGTTGTCGACGATAAGTGACAGCAGGTTGATACAAGACGATCTAGTCAAAATTTCTAGTTGATGTGATGAATGGCAGATTGCTCTTAATGTAGAAATATGTAAGTCAATGCAGCGAAATAGGGAAAACAAATCCGTAATGTTCGGATACAGCGTTAGCAGTGTCCATGCTTGACACAGTCACGTCATTTAAATATCTGGGCGTAACAATGAGAAGTGGAAATGGAACGATCATTTGAGAATTGTGGTATAGAGGCAAGTGGTCGACTTGGGTTTAATGGGAGATTTTAAGGAAGTCTAGTTCATCTGCAAGGACGACTGCATATAGGGCACTAGTGCGACATACTGCTCTAGTGTTTGGGGTCCGCACCAGATCTAACTGAAAGAAGACATCGAAGCAGTTCGAATGCGGTATGCTAGATTTGTTACTGGTAGGTTCGATCAGCATGCAAGTGCTAAGGCTAAGCTTCGAGAGTTCAAATGGGAATTCCTGGACAGAAGAAGATATTTATTTCGAAGAACGCAACTGATAAAGTTTAGAGAGCCGGCATCTGAAGCAGACTGCCGAACGACCCTACTGCCGCCGACATACGCTTCCGGTAGGGACCACGAAGATAAGACACGACAAATTAGGGCTCATATGCAAGTGGAACAGGAACGGAGACGACTAGCTGTGGTACGGGGTACCCTCCGCCATGCACCATATGGTGACTTGCATTATACGTATGTAGATGTAGACGTAGAGGCCTTCCTGAAGTCAAAGAACACGGCGTCAACCTATATGCCGTTGTCTACGGTGCTGTGGATCTCGCGGAGAACAGAGTCGGACGGATTTAGCAAGAGTTCTGGTTGCGGAGTCCATGTCGATTTATATAGAGGAGAGTTTCGCCTCCAAGAACGTCATAATTCTTGTGCATGAAAGATGTCCCATAATTTTAAAATGAGGTTAGCAATTTAGGCCAATAATTTTGTGATTCTGTCCTAAGCTGGCGGCCGATGTGGCTGAGCGATTCTAGGCGCTTCAGTCTGGACCCGCGCGACCGCTACGGTCGCAGGTTCGAATCCTGCCTCGGGTATGGATGTGTCTGATGTCCTTAGGTTAATTAGGTTTAAGTAGTTCTAAGCTCTAGGGGACTGATGCCCTCAGATGTTAAGTCCCATAGTGCTATGAGCCATTTGAACCATTTGTCCTAAGCTGCTTCTTAAAAAACGGAATGACCTGTGCTTTTTTCCTGTCGCTACGTACCAAAAGTTGCTTCAGCGAAGTACAATAAACTTCTGTTATTGTGAGAGACTTTATAAATGAAAACTTTGATGAATGGAGTGACAGACTATGCTCTACTGAATGGTCTCCAGTAACTCCATATGTCATACCCATGCTTTTTTCGGTCTGGGGTGTATAAAAAATGAGGTTTATTCCGTCAAGATTCGTGATGTTGTGTATTTGATGGAAAGAGTCGAATCATAATCTGAAAACCTGTGACAAAATTTCTAAATCAGTGTTGAAAAGTTTCAAAGTTTGCTTAGAACAACATAGACGCCACTTTGAACCTGTTTTGTAGATTCACTGTATTCTACATCTATTTTTGTAGTGATCAAAGTTTTATATTTTCATTTGTTTGATTTTAGTGCACCTAACAAACTTTTGACAACTGACTCCCCCTGTATTACATTTGTTAATAAATTCTTCTTATGTGCATCTTAATCTGTATTGCCAATGTTTTTTGCCTTAGTTCCAATAGATCAACTTTCCTCTTTGACGAAGGTCATTAGTTACTGCGTTCTTAACGAGCCACTTCCAATACAGCAAATCCTTTCAGTGGTAGGAGGTTATCTTCGTGTCACCTCTTTAGTAGAGGCCAAGCGTAATTGATAAACTCAACAGAAATATTTGCTGTACTTATTGACATCAGTTTATCAACAGATTAAAAATTAATGACGGCGTTTTACGATGGAAATCAGTTTGGAAATGTATGCAATGATTTTCAGAGTCTGATAATTCCCAAGCTCAGTTATAAATGAAATATGATAATTAAGCAGTAAACACATTCCTTATACTTTTTTTCTTAATTCATATGCTCATGTTGCTTTAAGTAGTTTATTGTAAGTCCCTCATGTTGATTGTTTTTGGTATTTAGCGATAAAATGAAGGTAAATATTAATTGGCTGGACTTGCCCAAACCATATAACAGAACGGATATGTAAATAATTTCTTGTGTCATTTCATAGAGTGGCAATTAAAATTTGCTGACTCTATCTACCATGATATACATGACTAGGAAACCCTGTTGGAAGTCACAAAGTGATACGACAGTCAAGGTAAAACATTTAAAAGAATTATTTTGGTCTTTGAACAATTCATTACTCGAATCTCTTTCATGTCCAATGCAACGTTTCCCAAAAATCCCAAACTCATTCGATTCAGAAGCGAAACATCCCAGGTGCGTGCAATCGTTCGCAACAGCACGCTTTAAAGTCACCAAATTAATGGTCCGGGTGGTGATCGCGCAATTTCACGGTCCAGCGCGCCCTCCGGAACTTGACTAGCTCGGTACACTGGCTTCACAGGAAGTGTGTTACCTTACCCTGCAACACAATCGCAATTAGTTGCGCAATTTGTTGCGTGCACAAATAGACTAATTACCAGTGTTATTAGAAATAAAAACAAATACTAAAAATCTCATACGAAAACAGTGTGTTATTTGCTTATAAAAAATTTTATAGTTCACTATTTAAATGTTACAATAGGAGCAATGGCCATTCTACTGTTTCTCCCGGTAAGTAGTTTTTATTGGGAGGAACTGAACACGAGGCACAGTAACTTAAGACCACAGAAAGACGACTACGAGACAAGAGAGGCAGAGCAACACACGCAAAATATGTATGTAAATAATTGCACTTGATAATCAGAATAAATTCTCCGCGCACAGCGTTTTAAGGATGAAGAAATACTTAACGGGGGCAGTGTCTCATTATTCAAATGAAAAATTAATGTGCTGATGTTTGTTAATTCTCATCTTACAGGCGAAAAAATTAACTACAAACTAATCTAGTTTGTAAGAAATAAACAATCACTATCTAGATCACTTCTTTTTACTACCAATCTGCACTACATTATCAGACCTGGCGCCGCAAAGTACAATTGGTCAACAGTGATGTAAACTTTCCCGCCATCAATGTTTTTATGAAGTTCGTTAGCTGTGATGGAAGGTGGTCGGCGGCGACCGCAGCTGTGACGTGCTTGAACTCACTGTTACTGTTACTGTAGGTGGCACACTCTTATTTTCCCACGCTACTACCATTTACCACCTTTATTAATTTATAATAATTGATTGCTGTAAGCTATAGTAATTTTTGTAACTATATTCCTTTTCTCTCCTTATTTCATTATTATAACTCACAGAAAGAGTCCTCAGTACATTTTCATTTTTATTTATTAAAAGGAACGCACATACTTAAAGTTGTATTTAAAGACAAGGTGGATTCAGCATACAACAAGAACGAAAAGGTGCGATGCACAATGTGCTGTGAAATTGTTTATTACATTTATATTTTATCTTTTACTGTGTAACGTGCCATTTATACTGAAAGTATTAACGAGCCTTTCAATTATTAATTTTTAATATTATTTTTAGCTTATTTTGTGATGGAGGAACCTCTTTCACACTGTTTCGGTGTAATAGCGTATGACTTCGGCACACGTCACTTGACTTTCCGAAATTTTTTTTTCCCACAACATCCTTGTGTTTTACGTTAATTTTACATTACAGTTGACAAATTGCAGTTCGTGTTGCCAGATATGTGTTGATTCATAATAGCCTGTTGTTATTTGTACGAACTGTGACGACAGAATTTGTAATATCGCACTTTTGTAGTTTTTGATTGTTGGTGCCTTTCTTTACTGTTCCCGGTTAGGCACGAAGATGATCTGCAGCACAGATTGAAACCGATAGTCAGTAGACTAAAGTTGTGATCCTGTCGGTGTTTGTTTATTTATTGACCAGTGTAAAATATTTCAGATTAGACTTATAATTTGAGTCACTACAAAAAAGACATTTCATGTTATTTGAGAAATGATCAAATGTTTATGTGGCTGCGTACTGAACTCTTTCCTAAGTCATTCACACTCTAGTAAGGAACAGTTATGGTCTTCGCAGATGACATCCTTACTCATCCAAATAATGTGATTATTTAACATGAATTTCTGTAGCGAATGTATGCAACGTGAAGATTCATTTAGGCCACCCAGTTTTCCGAAAAGACGCCTACAAGATTACTGTGAATGAACATTGTGAATTATTCCATTTCGCTGTTTTGCAAACAATCTTTTCATGATAATTGAGAAGTTACCGCACAATATCATACTATAAATCGTTAAAAGAGACGAAATATAAAAGTGAGTTGAGATATCGACCACAGGTTGCATGGAGTTTAAATTTTCATCAGTACGCACAGTATGTCCAAATTTCATAACAGTCTACGCTAATCATTGACTCTTCCTCTTACTCATCATTAAGATTATGGGATAGTATTGCACATGGAACTCTTTTAAGGAAGGGGAAGCTTCCCACCGGTTAGAAATCCAAGCGCTGGAGAATGTCGTAGCTTTCTGGTGAGACGTTTGTTCTGTGAGAGTACCTACCACACTGAAAGCATGCGCTGACTTCGTGTACGCTGTGAAAAATTCAGCAAGAAAAAATATTCACAGATTTTGTCTCAGAGTCGCTTAGCCATGAGCACCCAGTCCTACCTCAAGGAGCTTAGAGTGATGAGAAAAGAAGTTTCCAAGTAGGAAAAGCTACCTCCTGATTTGGTTATGGAAACAGGAATGTCCAGCTGTGGATGGCTGAACGCTGCCGGGTGCACAGAGCATAAAGTACTCAGGACCAAGGAGCGCAAATAAAGAGGCGTAGCCACCTCGAGGAATAAAGTCCACACGAGTATATGCTGGAAAGAAGGAAACTAAACGTCACATGCCAAGTTACCGACAGCGAGATGGATTTTCTGCTCAGACACATTGAAAAACACACCACGGCAAGCATTACTCGTTATGGCGCATTCAAAAGTAAAATTAAGTCCTCGGCAGAATCCTCGTTTCAATGTCTAACTACAGTTCTATGTTAAGCAAATGGTACAGATAAAAAAAATTGTTAGTGGGTCCGTACATTCCGTCTTCATAATGAACTAAATCTATAATATTTGTGATTTAGTTTACTAATTACGAAAAGACGAAATCAGCAATATTTGCACACTGTCCATTTAAAATTATATAAGAAGTGATTAGGTTAATGTGCGATTTGATAATCTCTTATAAGACGTCATTTACGTAAATCGGCAAACTGGCTCGAGAATAGTGAACGTTCTCCTGTATACGATACGTAACAACAGACGGCACGGCTGGAAGGGAGGCAGTGAAAGCGGCAACCAGTGACAGGACACTTGGCTGTGGCAGCGAGGGAATACACAGGATGGAAGGGTTGGAAAAGGATTTTTGTTTCACGTCAGGAGAGCGGACTCTGTGCTTTGAAATGGTTGAATGAAGACCTGCTGTGAAGACGCAGTATAGACAAGTTGGAACTGTTAGTTTCTGGGCGGAACACAAATCCACAATTGAAATCTACAAATTGTGTGAGAGAAGTCATGCGTGAATTAGATATTTTTTTGTATTGTATTTTCGTCAGGTGCAGAGAGGAAATGAGTAAAAAGCATAGGAAATGATCCTTGTACGTTTTGTGAGATATTAGTAAAGCACTGTGTGCAGTGACTGACAGCCTCCACTACTATATCAACAACTTTTGGCTGCAAAAGGTCTTGTCATTATTTTAATAAGCATTTAAATTTGGAACAGAAAACTACAGTATTGCCTAGTTTAATCAGTCATATTGGCTCCACCTTTACGCATTTCCTTTATGCTCCAGTTAACTAGCTCTTCAGTTGAACTTTATGAACTATATTTAAAGGAGGCAATACAATATTAGCCGCCGCAAGCAGAGGACATACTTTTGTTGGCGCTTCAAGATTTTCTAAATTTTGAGTGTGATACACTGACGTTGCAGCGATCACCTTTGGTACACCAGAGTAGAAGGTCTCACAGAATGAGTTAAATAAAAAATCTGAGCAATTAGCATGTGTATCTCCATATACAGGCCGACTACCGATGTTTCCTTTATTTGAAACCGTGCGTGCCAAGTAGTTCCAGTTCGGAGTTCTAGATTCTAATCTAGATTTTCGCGTCGTTTTCTCATAATCTTTCACTGATTGTGTCAATATTCGTGTGTATCATTATATAGGCCTTTTTTATGAACATTTGCGAGTGCCTCGAAAAATTCGTACTGCTTCGTCAATTGTAAACTTAATTTATGGTTTTTAGGAACTTTTTGGCTATAATGTCCTTGTTTAAGACAAATGGTTCCCTTATTACGTTACATATTTGCGTGAAAGACGTGTGTTTCTGAGGCTAACATAGATTTTCGAGAGTCTACGTAATTTGCGAGTGTTGTGGTTACATATTTCCTAGTAAATCGGCGTTTGTCATTTACATTTACTGTAAATAACTAACATTAGTTTTTCTCTTTTAACAGGAGTGTATATTGTCTCAAATTATTGTAAATTAACCCCATTGTCGGATTTGTTAGTGACCATAACCTGAAAAACGTTTCAAAGAAAGAGTAAATTTTGCACCAAGTTTTTCTGTTGTAGTTGGTATCGTGTTTCGGCTGTTAATCATTTCAGCTCTAAATGTCTACTGGTAATACAACGTATCAGTCCCACACATTAAAATGTAATTAGAAAGCTTAGTTCAGATTTATTTGTTATCTCTTCTGTAGAACATTGCACTAGGCGTGGTGCTGACCCACTCTGTATCGTATTCTTAGGCACAGCATTATAAATACTGTTCGTAAGCAGCTGGAGATCACCCTCACTACTGTCAAGCGATGGGAAGCTGGTGTGAATGAGTGGACTGAATCATGAACCAGAGGTGCGAAAGACATCTCGTGCACTGTTCTCGTCTTTGGAGTTACTGTCTCTTCTGAAGAAAATGCGGAGTCTATCATACCACTCAAAAATTTTTAAAAGGAGTAGTTACTCGGATTTTCATTTTGGTTTGTGCGACATTTGAATAGCACTGAATTTTACAAGGGCATGAAAACTATTTTTACGAATAGCCAGAATTTGATGGAGAACGTACTATCCAGACTCATCAGTCCACAAGTCCACAACTCACTTGGCCACACTGAAATAAAATGTTCTAAACGTCTGTTGTGTAATTCAGAGGTGCCAAACTACGATGATAAATAATAGCCTACCGCCGTCTAACGTAACAGTATATTCTGTTAATAATTCATGCGCACAACAAATGATCTTGCAGTTTTGCATTTTTCTATCGTATTCCGCACTCGACATGGTACAGAGACGATTTCTACTAGAGATTCCAAGTGTTGCTAATTATAGTTCGCCGCACTCTTTGGCCACGCGGTTTGAAGCGCCATGTCACGGATTCTGCAGCCCGTCCCGCCGAAGGTTCGAGTCCTGCCTCGGGCACGGGTGTGTGTGTCGTTCTTAGCATAAGTTAGTTTAAGTAGTGTGTAAGTCTAGGGACAGGTGACCTCAGCAGTTTGGTACCTTAGGAATTCACACACATTTGAACATTTTGAACAATTATAGTTCCGTCTGTTAATTACTACAGTTCGTACCTCGCCTGGAAGGTGGACAGGGCAAATTGGCGTAGTAATTGAGAAGCGGGGTTCGCAACATCGTATCTTGCGGCTATCGAGTTTTAAACATCAGTGTCTCACGTAATGAGCTATAGCAAGTGGTTGGATCGTTCGTTTGAAGGGACATAGTTGATTCTCTTCCACATCCTAGTCCATTCCTAGTTCAGAATTATGAGCGTTCAATGCTAATGTTTGCATTTATTTATGAATTTAGGTCTTTTGTTGAATAAGTTTATTTAATGAAGTGCATAGAGCAGATAGCAGTCAGTTCACAAGATACAGGGTTGGGAGCTTGTTGCAGGTATGGTAGCTGCTCTCGTGTATTTAGTACTACGGATCAGTCAGTAGAAATGCAGTAAGCGTCAAAGTGCCCCCTTACGTTTCTGCCAACGTGTCCCGATTCCCGTGGCTTGCATTTAACGCCGTCGAGTTCCACTTATTGCTATCACCGTTAACTCTCCCTCTAGGGACTTGGGACTTGTCTTCGATTTCATTGACATTACTGCATTTCTTTATGTATAATATGTGGCCTACAGGAGGAAGCTAGTTCGCCAAATCGTTTGTGCGAGAGTTACCCAGAAAGAAATGCACTGCATTTTTTTTCTCAGCCGCAAAGAATGATACGAACACGAAACGTTACGTATGTGTTATTTGAAGTCTCCTGAGTGAGCACGCCAAGTTTCCGTCACTTTCGACTGATAGCGTATCTGCAGGACAGTTTCAAAATGGTGTCTGTAGGTGATGTACGTTACAAGCAACGTGCCGTCATTTAATTTCTCGCTGCAGAGAAAGAAACTTTGGGGTATACTCACAAACGTTTGTGCAGTCTATGGAGCATCTGCTGTCGACAGAAGTACAGTAAGTCGCTGTGGATGGAGAGGGAGGTCATCAGAAGGCGGTTCGGTGGAGCTCCACGATTTGCAACGGTCGGTAGACTATCCACAGCTGTCGCATATGACATGTTCCAGCGAGCTGATCTCTTCATTCGCAAGGACAGACTCATTACGACTCGGAAGTTGGCTCTGCATCTGTCAATCAGCGAAGGAAATGTGGATGCAGTTATCCCTACTCTTTGATATTCAAAAGTGTGTGCAACATGAGTCCCACAGTGTCTAATGGTGGATCACAAATCGGACAGAAAAAACATTTCTCTTGATTAGTTGCAACGTTTTGAAGCTGAGGGGGAGACCTTCTTGTCTCTGATTGTGACAGATGATGAAACATGGGTTCACCATTTTGAACCGGAAACAAAACGACAGTGAATGGAATGCCGCCGTTCCCGCTCCCCACAGAACAAAAAATTCAAAACAACTGCTTCCTCCGGTAAGGTTATGATCACCATGTTCTGGGACTGTGATGGTGTGATTCCCATTTATGAGATGGCAAAAAGCGGTACCATTCATTCATAAGCATATGTCAACACATTAACAAAATTCAAGACGCGCTTCCGGCGACTTTAGCGTCAGAGCATCCCAGGAGATGTTTTGCTGTAACTCGATAACGCTTGGCCCCACACAAGTCTGAGGACTTCTGAACACATTGAAAAACAGGCTTGGACACCGTTATCCCATCCAGCCTACAGCCCTGACCTAGCCCTTCGGACTTCCACTTGAGGACGATGAGGAGGTGATTCACACTGTGGAGCACCGATTCTGCAACCAGGACAAGGATTTGTACGGACAGGGCAAACACGCCCTTGTTTCGCACTGAGGAAAGACCGCCAAAAGGGATGGAGATGGCGTGAGAAATGGGCTGTGTAGATAAAACACCATTCTTTCGTGTGTGTAATTCTCATTACGTTCTATAGAGAATTGTTGAAGAAAAAATGCGGCGTATTACATTCTGCGCAACTCTTGTAATACTGAGTGGACAAAAGTAGCTGTTGGACAGGGCTACATCAATTTATGTTCCTTTCGATTTACAATATACTTCATCACGTTTAATTTCACTGAGGTCCTTTCACTTTGTGTAGTTTTCCCCTGTCCGTATTTGTTAATTACATCACCGACTTGTCACCAAATTCCTGCGGCCGAAAATCAGCAGGTATGTCGCTCTGGAATCTGATATGGAAAAGATGTTAGACTACCGATCATTCTTTTAATCTCAGTAGCCACTGTCGCAGCGACCGCCACGATCACTGTAACACTTCGTTACGATCAAGTGATAAAAACTACCGTTGCTGCATGACTATAATTTGACGTTGCATTTTGTACCTTGCGTTTGCTATATAGAGAAAAAAAATGTTTCTTTAAGAATTATTTTAATAACGTACAGTAACGTTTTGATCTTAGGATGGCCTGATGATGGTACTTGGTACTAAAACCGGTAACCAGTAGGAAAGTAAAATGCATTTATAGGTTGAAGAAAGATTTTTTTTCCAGTAGAACTGTGTGTTTACCGCACGTATAACTATTTTGTCATATATATTATAACTCCTATTATCTTACAGTAATAAACATTGTAATATAGACAATATATACAGAACGTTTGCGCGTACCTGTACAATTTACTCAACTGTCCTCCATTCTTATTAGGCTATCACAAACAAATTTTTCACTGTGGAATTGGGCAATATTCGGAAGTTCAATCGCATACAAATGCAGCACGCATACAGTTCTTCTTGCTCTGTAAACACTTATTGTATCTTTCAACCAACTGCTGTGTCACGTCGATAATTTCTGTCGCTAATTCAGTCAGCATAAACACAACATTTTGGCCACCTTACTCGCTGCTGCAGGAAATCGCCGACGCTTACTACTAATATGCCGTCTACCTGATGATGATGGTTAACTGTAGAAATATGTAGCGGGTTATGTAACACAGTGACTGACACAGGATTATCGTCTTTTTTTGCATTCTAATTTACAGTCGTATCTGCAAAGCAGGTCATAATGGATGCATCTGACACAATAACACAGTAACTCAAGTGCGCGTGAGTGTTGCAAGCTCTAATACCAACGTCATCGGCGGAGCGTTACATCCTAATATTCCTTATCTTGACAAATGTGATATCCGGAAAAGTCGAGAAGTGTCTTCAAGGCAAACAGCGCAACTCAACGTAGGGGATGAGTGGTTGAAAAGACTGCATCAAGCAGCTTCTGTTTCCATAATAGACATCACAGTTACTGCATTGCACATGCAGTAACAATGCAGAGTACTCGTCTAAGATTCTCATTCCTTTATTATTTTTTTCGCTTCCTATATCACTGAAGTTTTCTTTCCATTTTTCTTGGGATTATTGGTCCATATCTCCAATATCTTGGTACAAATTTAACAACTTTTACATAGAAATGTCACAGTCAAAAGAATCTGCACAATGATTTGAGACTATTTTATAGTTGCACACAGAAAGATAGCTTACATTGTAAAGAATTTTGAGATGGTCTCAACTACAGCTTCTTTATACAGAAAGATAACAGAGTTTTGGAATCGTACAGATGGTGATGAAAGTGTTAATGTGACCACTGACATTTAACTGGTTTCTAAAAAGTATCCCGTATGAAATAAAGAAGGACATCTTATATCTGAATATCATGAAGCAGAGACCAGAAAATTTTTGGGAGGGTCACATTCAGTTTCTCAAAATTTGGAAAATAATTTTGGTTTCTTTAGAAAAAGAAGTAGGAAAACAGCGAGTAGTTTACATATCCTTCATCTTTCTTCTGACATTCGTGGAAAGAATTATCCTCGAAACCTAACTGTTTTAACTGGGAAAATTAATCAGTATTAGTAAACTTTCTTACAACGGTAGTAATCAGATTCTTCTTCGTCTGAAGCTGGTGAGACCTGGCTCAGCTTCTAATAAACATTGGAGGATTAAAAGACGCCAATGCTCTTCACATCCCTCAAAGAGCAGTTTCATAACCGTATCCTGAAATCGAATGTTGGTATAATGTTCACTTTGGGACAGGGAATAGATCATTGGTCCCCTTCTCTTACTGGTCGACCTTTGATCATAAATCAAACTTACATAAAACGGGAAAATTCCGTTTTCTCTTCTTTCCTTCTGCAATGTCTACCGCAAAATTTTAATGTTGGTAGTTCATTGTACTATGCACCTTTTGGTTTCCGATGGCCTGCACTGCATTTTTGGTGTCTGATATTGTAAGTGAAGATGGAATCTGAGAAGTTCTAATACGCTGTCGCTTCAGCAATAATAACAGGACAATCTGGAACAGACTACTAAAATCAGTCTGGAAGTGAACAATAGAGCGACTTCTGAATTACTGCCATTGGTACGATTTCTCAACGTAAAGAAGCATAATGACGCTGATGGAGAACCGTGAATTTCTTATGATAACCTGTAGTCTAAATAGCAACATACACAACGGTAAGTCACAAACTGGTGAATTTAAAACAAAATTTGTACAGAAAAGCTTGATAACCTGTAGTCTAAACAACAACGTACACAGTGATAAGTCACAAACTGGTGAATTTAAAAAGAAAACTAAATCTATACAGAAAACCATCCTGTGATATGGATGATGAAGGGTCCAATTGTGATGAATATTATGTAACTGGGAACGTAAGTAATATTTCAGGAGTAGCAGGAAACATTTTGAAAAGGAATGCAAGAAACTGAGGTCTGGAACTCTCTCTTCTCAGGTCCATGCAAGCACACACAGTCACCCACTCTACGTAAATGTTTTGGAACATCCGACAGATTGAACTGGACGCACATGAAGTGATTATAGTCTGATTCTTGACGTTAAAATATCGTTTCTCGGTATTTTGAAATTGGCGAGCTACTGAAACTTGTGTTCTGAAATGAGAAATCACCGATGACAGAATTCTATAAATAAGTTAGAAACTGTCTTTCTCTAAATTACTAATAATGTTTGCGTAATAACAGTAAGGATTTACAAAATTCAAAAAAGTTATACATGTTGATCTCATAATTACTCTTTTAATCGCCCGCCGACTTTGAGAAAGTACACTGCTGTGCAAACTTTAAGGATGAAAGTAATGTTCGTATGATGTGTCAAAGCCGGCCGGTGTGGCCGTGCGGTTCTAGGCGCTTCAGTCTAGAACCGCGTGACCGCTTCGGTCGCAGGTTCGAATCCTGCCTCGGGAATGGATGTGTGTGATGTCCTTAGGTTAGTTAGGTTTAAGTAGTTCTACGTTCTAGGGGATTGATGACCACAGATGTTAAGTCCCATAGTGCTCAGAGCTATTTGAACCATTTTTTGATGTGTCAGAACCAAATAGTAGAGCTAGATGAAAGTTGGACCATACATAGAAAAACTTTTACACTGTGTTACTGAAGGAAAATGAAAACAATGCGCAATGAGAAGAATCGAAATGCCGCTTTTATTCAAAGACAATAATTACACTGAAGCCACCGCGATTCATGATGCTCCACTGGACATTGCAAATGGCGGGACATGGATCGTGAATTGAAATGGCGCTATTATTCAAGACATTAATTACACTGAAGCCACCGCCTTTCATAATGCTCCCCTGGACATTAAAAATGGAGGAACGTGGACCTTGATAGGATGTATGATCACCAAGGAAGGCAACGAATCCTCTGCAACGAAGTCACACTCTGTCCGCAAGGCTGTTCAAGAGCTCTTGTGGCAGGGCGTCCCATTGTTCTATCGGTGCGGCGGACGACTGGTGGATGGTCGCTGGTGCATGTGCACGTGCTGCAGCACGTTTCCCCACCGCATTCCAAACGTGTTGGATGGAGTAACTCGTGGTGGGCAGGTCAGTCCATTCGTCGAAAATTCTCCCGTTCCAAGAGCTCTTGCACCTGTATATTTCGATGTGGTTCCGAATTGTCATCCATAAAAATGAGTCAAAGAAGGAGGCCGTCCCAAAAAGTCCCTCATGAGGAAAAGTGAGGTGTCGCAATAAAGTTGAACCGTGAATGTGATTTGGACGCCAGTACCCCCATGAAACATGATGAGTCGCCACACTATGACACCTGAACCTCCATAATAATCATATTTGACAATAATTCTGAGGGCGTTACGTACCCTCATATGGCAAACGGTGGGAACACGCAATGCGACCAGGAACATTGTCGATCGTGGTTTGGTCGTCAAGATATTATGTGTGGGGACGCAAGAGCACAGTGATCTCCTAATCTTTACGGTCAACGTTATTGTGTCACTGTGCCTTTCTCCACGTGCGTCTTTTCAGTGGTGCATTCGGCCTTGACTTCATTTTTATGACAACATACGACCGCAAACGTAATGCGCAGGTGGAGGGGCAGTGGGAGCTGAGGTCGATGAGAAAAGCTGACAGCGTGAAATAAAGTAACACCACTAGTTCTACACCTGGATTCGCTGTGGGGCGGCGGTGCGCTGTGTGCACTGCTATGGCCTGTTGTGGTGTTGTGACCTCTGAAAGCTACGGCGGGACGAAGCTGAGACGTGCATGGCTCGTGTTCCCGCCATCATGTATTTTACATCCTGTTTTTAACGTGCTTCCACCTTACTACGTTAATTTCAATTACTACTGTCACTGAATTGCCGCTTTGCCTGACCGTTAGCGGCGTTAGTAGCGCGTATCGATATATCCCCTCTCGTAGTATCTTTGCTCGACTACTATTACTTCCCGCTCGTTGTCTGTTGTCGACCAGTTGGTCGTAGTTCGGGTTGCGAGTTCGAGGCTGCCAGTCAGTTGGAACACGTCTGGAGTGCGGTCCGGACCTGCCTATCGGGGAGTTGCAATGCGGCACTACTCCGGTCGGGTTGGAGCAGCAGTGAGGTCTTCGTCGACATGGCTCGCCCGACCATTGCCGCCACGCATCACTTGAGCCGGGCCACGGTCTTGCTGGATCGTCGGTCGGTCGTCCAACCGGACGACGCGTTTTGGCTCGCCGATCGTTCCTCAATCGGCTGTGTGCGTGTGTGTGTGTGTGTGTGTGTGTGTGTGTGTGTGTGTGTGTGTGTGTGTGCGCGCAATCACTCCCGATTTGTTTTCGTGTGTGCTTAGTTACTGTTTGGTATCGTTCAGGTCTTCGTGCAAGTATTTGTCAGGTTGTGTGTGTTGTTTGCGTGATTTTGATTGACAAGATATTTTAAATGTTGTCGGAGTATTGGCTTTGAGATGTCGGTCGTCTCATTCTCCGAGCGCTTCTGGGCCACTTCAATTACTATCTTGTGGAACTTGGGTCGGTCCTTTCCTGGTGCAGGGATGTCGTTTAGCCAGTGGGCGTGTTCCTTCTGCACGGTTGGGTCCGAGCCAGTGTTTCCGCCGTCGTGTGTGTGGAAGTGAGTGGGAGACGCAGTAGCAGTGCAGTCGCGACGGAGCAGCAGTCGCGGACGGACCAGCGGGCAGTCGGTTGGTTGGTGCGGACCAGGGAGGATATCTCCGTGCGGTGCAGTCGCCTGGGTCCGATGCCGGGCTCTGCGCAGTGTCGCAGCGTTTGTGCAGCTGTTCGATCGCTACGAGCTTCGTGGTTCACCGATCCAGGACGTCAGAGTTGAGTAGCGGTTTCACGTATCCAAGCAATGTCCATTCATGTTGTGTGGTTTGTTTCGGTGCCTCGCTGTTGGCGAATTCTCATGTACCGAGTGGTGACATGCCAGTCGTTTGTTGGTCGGTCCATGCCTGTCCCTTGGTAGGGTTCCGACTGATCAAGTGTAGTTGGGCTCACCACCTATCTCATGTAAGTGAACGAGGGCAGACCGACCTCCCTTGTTGATTTTTAACATTTCTTGTTGTTAAACATGTTGGCCTTCTGCCTTTAAAGGTCTATGATTATACTTTCTGAAGTTTTGAACTTTAATTGTGACCCTCAGCCATTTGTTTTGCACCTTGAATATGTTGATTTTTGGGTTTTAAATTATTTTATTGCTATCTTAATTGAATTTTTGATTTTTTTAAGATTTCTTGTTGGCCTTGTGCCTTTAAAGGTCTATGGTAATATATTCTAAAAGTTTGGAAATTAATTGTGGCCCTCAGCCATTTGTATTGCATTTTGCGTATGTTGTTTTTTCTTTGAATTATTTTATTGGATTTTTATCTTGTTAAGATTTCTTATTGGAGGCCTTCAGCCGTGAAACAGTTGCTAAATTTCAATAAATAACAATTAGAAGCAGAAACTGACTTCAATCCTTGACCCTTTCCACAATCCTGTTACCTGTTCTGTCTAGCGGGTTTAGCGGGCGTATAAGAAGCCTCTCCGCCGTTTTTAGTTCCCCGGCACAATACACAGTACACAATACACTAGTTCTACAAGGAATGATCCTTACTCTCTGTTTCTAAAACACCTACGAGTTGCAATTTTCGTTCCTTTCTTCACTTAAAGTGGATCATGTAGTTTTCAGGCATAGCATGAAAACAAAATAAGCAAGTTTGATAATACTTAAACTCAACCACTTAACAGAATCACATCACGCTAGCTTCCAATAAAGATTTAATAGAAATGGCACATCAACGTTCAAACCATCGTTTTAGATATCGCATTCATGCGAAACATGTTGGTGACACTGACGGTAGAAGAAATGTAATGAGCTAAACCCTCCGAAAGTATTTTATCATTGCGTGGTATTGCTGATCTCTGCTGAAAGGCCCGGTTCCTGGAAATATTGATTTTTAACAACCAATCAGGTAATCTCAGAGGGAAAGATATTGCAAACACCACCACAACCTGGGAGTACCACATGCACGATGGAAAGTTTTAACAAGGCGTCTTTCGTATTGGCACAGCCCCGCCTCGAGCTGTTTAATAAGGAGCTCAGTTTCTGCAGCAGCGACTCCAAATCGCAGGAGCTGAGTGTCTGCCTGGCTTATAGGCGGGTGGCGCTCCACGCGGGAACGAAGTGTTTTCTGTTTTCTCGCGCCGGCCGTAAACTTGGTGGCACGACTGTCGTAAAAAGCGAGTCGCCCGCAGGCCGCCCCCACCTCCAACCTCGCCGGCAGCAGCGCTCCCTCCTGCTGAAGCCAGGGGCGGGCACTGTTTGCTCAGCCGCCGCCTCTCAGCGAGGTCCACGCGGAAGCCACTTGTTCTAAGCACTGGCCGCTCAGGCAGAGCCTGCCACGCTGACGAGACCTGACGTCGCCAGATTTACGTCGAAGGACGGGTCACATCCACTGAGTGATACTCACACTGATATTCGACACATAACGAAAACAGTCTTCCAAATTATGAAGGTATCAGTGGGTATAATACACCCAGAGGTTTGTGAAAACGTTTACACGAACCAGATTCCCATTTTGAGTCGAGAAACAAAATATATGAAACGTTGTAAGTAGTGGAGATGAAGATGATCCATGCCTCATGTTCCTCAGTCTATTGATAGATCGAGTAGTAAAGGAAATCGAACAGAAATTATAAAACGGAATGAAAGTTTACAGAAAAGAAATAAAAAGATGTAAAGCTTCCCATGATACAATGACACAAACGGCAAAGGACATGGACGATACTTTGAACTGAATGTATGAACTCTTGAATGTAGGTTGTAAGATTGAGCCGATTTTCTGTTGCGGGGACAGGAGAGCTGCGATTCTATTAACTGCCGAGGTTGAACTGAAAATTGCTTATTGAGGGATCCTTTTGGGACAGTAACCCCGGAAGGTAAAGTGGAGACTTTAATCGCCCCACTCCTTCCTTCTTCCATCTATTGCCCGCATTAAACAATGCCTAGTCCAAGTAATTAACAAGAAAAGTCTGTTATTAAGATTTGAGAGGAACAAAGATTACAGTAAACTTTTATGTTTACTTAGCTTGTCATATTGAGATGGCTCCAGTTCTTCTTGTCTAGGGGTCTGATTCTTCAAGGTGTTTATCTAACATCAGATTCTTCCGGTCGGTTTGTACTAAATAAATTGGAAGATTGTTGTTGCAGAATTTTTTACGTAAATATATTTTCCACTGGTTTTCTCAGATTTTATTATATCATAGAGTATTTTGATACGTCACATTAACAAAGCCGAAATTATATTGTTCGCACCTATTATACAAAAATGCATCCGATCATATCAGAGGGAAGCTTAAGACTGCCACACACTGCCGAAATAACAATGTTCCAAAGCGTTTACAGTCTTTCTTAACAAATGGATTCCTGCTAGTTTTTGATACATTATTAATTTCGATCATAATTTCTTAAATGAATCCAGAAATAAAGACAGTAAACAGTACAGTATTGCGTCATTAATAATAGAAACTTTAAGTATTCAAATAATTCGTAGTTTCAAATGTTTATAAAAAAATACGTTTAACTGTACCGGTACATTCAGAACTAGCACTTAGCGATTATAATAACTATTTTATAAAGTAATGCCTTTTCGTAACTTTTAGCTTGAAATATAAAATACTGTATATAAAATTATATGAATGTTTTCAGAAAAGTAACAGAGATAATATTGACCTTCCCAAAATTGGAAAAATAACATTGGTATCGACATCTACTCTTGAGGGAAGCTAATGCTAGAGAAGGATGTTCCGTTACAAGATCCATCCATGAGAACGGAACCACAAGCTTTGGATGCGACATCTGGCACCACCGATCCCCCAGTAATGAGCCAAAGACATCCTCCTCTATCTGAGATCGGTATAAGAACCATGGCCCACTTCCAACGTTACCACATTTCAAATACGAAGACACACAACATTTGAGATGAATATCGCAAGATTATATAGTTCTTATATTAAAGACACTCTGAAGGAACTATACGCTTAAAATTTCATAGATGCAGTATTAAGTAAATTATATAGACTTAAAAGATCTCTGTAAGATCCACAGATTCTCATTTAAGACAAAAATTTTAACACTGACGGCAAACGACCTTTACTCGAAAGATTAACTTTAACCATGTGATAAAACATACATTTAATGCTTAATATCAATACTTGAGTTTTTTTGAACCTTAATCCTCCTTAAAGTACTCAGGGAGAGTTGTTTTCGAAGACGAGGACAAATTGAATTCCCGCCAATTTATTTCGTCGAAGAAATTCAATTTATTCTCCTTAACGGAAGCAGTTTACAACAGATGTAAAAGCTAATGAACATGTTGTCAGCCGCTTGGGATTAACCGAGCGGTCTAAGGCGTTGCAGTCATGGACTGTGCGGCTGGTCCCGACGGAGGTTCGAGTCCTCCCTCGGGCATGGGTGTGTGTGTTTGTCCTTAGGATAATTTAGGTTAAGTAGTGTGTAAGCTTAGTGACTGATGACCTTAGCAGTTAAGTTCCATAAGATTTCACACACATTTGAACATTTGAACATGCGGTCACCAGCCACCACAGGACAAAACAACACATAAATAGTGCCTATTGCTCCTCTTAACGGTACAGCATTATGCGCTTTACTCTCTGTATACCAAAACATCAGTGGAAACTGGTTACTTCTCACGCAGCACAACTTAAATAACGTATTGCGCCTAAAGATAGGTATGTTCTGAAATACGCCAGCTTAACAGTGCTAATAGAACTTGTTGTTAGGTGGTCAGCTGTAATGGGCGGAAGAAAATTTGTTGTAATGATACTTTTCATTTAACTGAGCGCAACACTGGCAACCAAACACAAAAGCCCGCGCTGACTGCGTTTTCTCGCCATTTACAAAACCATTTCTTTGCTCAAAATGAATGTGGCAAACTACACTTTCTGGTATGTTTCACCATAGAAATGTAAATGAGCGTTTGGCGTCACTGGCCGGGAGGCCCCTTACGGGGCAGGTCCGACCGCCTTGGTGCAGGTCTTATTACATTCGACGCCACATTGGGCGACCTGCACGCCGGATGGGGATGAAATGATAAGACAACACCCAGTCCTTGAGGGGAGAAAATCCCAGACTCAGCGGGGAATCGAACCCGGGCCCGTAGGACGGCAATCCGTCACGCTGACCACTCAGCTATCGGGGCGGACCCTGTTTCACCATGATACGTTAAGACGTGTAATATATCCACACGCACTGTCGCTGAGGGCGCATCCCTCTGCTTTCACAGCGCACGTGGCGCCGGAATAATAAGTCTGAACTCCCTCTCAGCCGAGCGCAGAGCAACAGCGGGGAATTATGGCATAGCTTTCGTGGAGCGTGGGCGGAGTGTTGTGTTGATGCCGTCGCTGCAGCACGGATCATAAAAGTTATGGTGAAGTAAATGGGAACGTTTGCCACACAAGTGTTTTGAGTTTGATTTCACGACACAGTATGAATGTTTACGCAAAAGGTGATGTTTCTCGGTTTCGTGTGTCGTGTCGGGAGAACAACAATCAACCACGTTGTGACAGTTATGGAAAAATAATGTGGACTAGTATGATCCTAACTGCAATTTCTAAGTGAAAGAAACATATATAGTTTTGACTAGCCGAATATAGCGAGCGCAAGTACGTTCCCATTCTTACGTCGTACCCGAAATTTTATGGAGCATCCGCATCGCGGTTCGATCACGCACATGCTATTTGATTGTTTCGTACTGTTGGAAGAACTGTGCCAATCGTCGACTGATAAAACATCCATTGAACAGTGAGTATTTTTTGTTCTATGCACCGTGATTTTGCATTGTATGCCATCATTTAGACAGCAACCTTATAAGCTCCAAGCACTATGGGACTTAACATCTGAGGTCATCAGTCCCCTAGACTTAGAACTACTTAAACCTAACTAACCTAAGGACATCACACACATCCATTCCCGAGGCAGGATTCGAACCTGCGATCATAGCGGTCTTGCGGTTCCAGACTGAAGCGCCTAGAACCGCTCGGCCACAGCGGCCGGCACTTGGCTTCAACTACTACAATGTTCTGTGGAGTCACAACTCGTGACCGACCTGGATGAGGAGCATCTTCCAATGAAGTTACACCATTTGAGAACTTCCAACTCCATTCGTAGACTTTATGCTGTGACAAACATGTATCACCGTACTGGACCTTCATTCGTCGATGAATTTCAATAGGTTTCACACCTTCACTATGCAAAAATCGAATAACAGAACGCTCTTCTTCCCTAGTGCAAGCCGCAAGTGGGGTGGCCATCTTTATACTGATACTGCGACGTTGTGTGTGCATCTGCACTATGCTGCCACCTACAGGGCATTCTGTACGCTGTTTGTAGCACGCTTACCAACTTACAGGATAACGGCGCAAAATTTCGATTTGTTATTACAAATTTAAGGCTTTCATTTGACTCACCCTCGTATTATCATTATCTATTATTATTTGTCTGTTGTCTGATATTCTCAAACCAGACCGGAAAAAGCCGATAAATTAAACGCGGAACTGAAACTCTTAATAGCAGACCTTAGGTACGAGACAAAACAAAACAATACCCTCCTATCAAACTGATTGAGATAAAAAAGAAAGATGCTGAATTCACAGTGCAAAAACTGTGGATCAGCGATGTGGCCACGGATTACAACCACTAACACTTGCCCCACTATGCGTGAGCCGCACAATGCTTCTTCCGCGGTGAACAGCGAGGTCTCCCCCACTGGCCCCTTGCCTCAGCCGTACACAGCGAGTCCGACACAGACGGCGGTCACTCGACAGCCTAAAACAGGGCCGGCTATCTCGTGCCAGACTGTGCGAGCCGCGTGCGGGCCAATGCCCGGCCTGTCCCGGCTTTGCTCGGCCCTCTTCGGAAGTAGTTGGTATGAAGCGACATCTTATTTAGTATTCGGTGTGACACTCTTCGGTCGACACAACTCTCTTCATTTCGGCAGAATTGCGGTGTCACCGCTGTTTATCCTTCCCTATTTGTTCGTGGTACTAAGGACGTTCGCAGGTCCCGCGGCTGTTCGCACAAAAAGAGGCAGTCTAGCGATTTACCGTCGCCAGCCTATAAAAGTGAATGGGAGTGACAGGAAAGGGATGAGGGTTCTCAATACACAGGATGATTCACGAAGATACGCAAATATTTTAATACGTTGTTCTACAAGTAAAACTAAAGAAAGAAGTTCTTATACACATAGGTCCGCAAATGTTTAGTTACTGAATTACGGCTAGTGAAAGATGTTGCCTGAAATTAAGTAACTTCGCAAATATGAAGCCATCGCAAAACTGTACGAGGTTAAAGCAAAGCACGATTTCCATTTATTTTGTTGTTATTGATCTAGTGAATCTAATAAAACATGTCCCAGACGTCTATCTGCAGTAGTTTTCCAGAACATCCAGAGAAACAAAAAAGTAATTTCGTAAAATTTTTAATTTATTGACTGCTTGGGCCAATTTTTTTTTTAATTCCAGACAACTGCACGAAGTTTTCAACAGAAGCTGCAGAGAATTTAAATTTGGAAAATGATGGTAATAACGTCAACTGAAACTTTATGAATGTGTCTGATAATATACTGTTATTAGTACAATAGGACACGTGAATTCATGTTAAGCTGAAAAAAAAACAAAGCTCAGTGTCAAGGAAGTTCTACAGTGTACACACAATTTCACAACACATTCACAATAAATGTTCAAAAATGTCTCCACCGAGTTCGATGCATTTAGCTACATGTGTATGAACAGATTTTGTTGCTATTTTCAGTTTCTCAGGATTGTTCTTAATTTCGTCTATTGCGTTCATAAAGTGAGCAAGTAATGCCTCATGTGCATTGACTTTCTTCTCATAAAGTATGTCTTTTACCCAGCCCCATAGACGCAAATCCATTGGTGTTAAATCAGGAGATCTGGGTGGCTACAGACGTGTAGCACCACGACCAATCCATTTTTGGGGAAAATGTTCATTTGAAGGTGTAGTAACGCCGTTGGTGAAATGTGGAGGCACGTAATCATGATGAAAAAACATTTGCAATCGCATAGCAAGTGGAACATCTTCGAGCAAGCAGGGTATTTCTTCTTGAAGGCATTGTAGGTACGTATCGCCAGTTAGACGTCCTGGGAAAATGAATGGTCCAATATGGTGTGTGTTGATATATCATACTACGCATTTATGCTAAATCACTGCTGTTAATTTCGTTGCACTGTTGCATGTGGATTTGCTTCAGACCATACGTGTTCGTTATGTAAATTGTTTATATCATCTCGAGTAAACTGTGACTCATCAGTAATTAAAAGTCATTTGAGTAACTGCCAATTAGCATTTAACCAGTTGCACAACTCCATGCAAAGGGCAGGATCTCCAGGATGTAAATGATGCACAGTTCATTTATGGTAAGGATACAGATTATTGTACTTCAGTGTACGCCATACCTTACATTCTGAAGTGCCTAATCGTTGAGAGATACATCGTGTACTGGTACCCGGGCTACGTTGAACAGCATCCATAATATCCTCATCATCGTCTTCACGTATCGAGCGCTCGTACTGATTATGAAGCTAGGTAGAGAACCTGCCTCCCGTAACATTCGAAATACTCCGCTAATGCTTCATGCATTCCGAATCCTCCGAGATGGATAACGTACGCGATATTCGTTAACTGCAGCCGTAGCATTACCATCACATTTGCCGTGAATAAGCACCATATCGGCGTATTCCTCTGTCGTTAATTTGAAATGCATCCCTATTTCATAAATAATCTCCAAACTACAACAGTTACTATGTGGTCTCACTTGAATACATTGTTGTTGTTAAGTTCTTTCACTGAACATTACAGAAAACTAACGCGTTTCAAGGTTAGGAGACGACTGAAACGACTCAATAACTTTAGCCAACAATGACATAAACGTTTCTACGTTCTTAACGGAAAGTAAACAGATTTGCTTGTATAATAATCTTTGCTTCTCTGGATGTCCTGGAAAACTACAGCAGATAAACGTCTGGGACATGTTTTACGAGATGCACCAGACCAATACAACACAATAAGTGGAAATCGTGCTTTACTTTAACCTTGTACAGTTTTGCGATGTCTTCATATTGGCTAAGTTGTTAAATTTCAGCTAACATCTTTTATTAGCCGTAACTCCGTAACTAAGCATTTAAGGACCTATGTTTATATGCACTTTTTTTCTTTAGTTTTACATGTAGAATAACATTAAAATATTTGCATATCTTCGTGAATCACCCTGTATATTACGCAGTGGCATAAGCAATGGGCACTGCAGATTTGCTATGAAGCAACATTACGGTACCAGGAAGAAAGAATTGAAAGATTTAGTTGACAATGAAAGAACAAATAATCACAGCGATCGATAGATGGGGCTCATTTCTCTCTATACCAAGAAGCAGTTTGTGCTCAATTTGCAGGCATGGAGCACCTGAAGAAATTGGTGGTACGAATAACAAAATTTCCGACAACGCATGCATTATTTTGCATTCAGCTGCAACGTGTTCGACGGAACAGAACGAGTAGTAAGTAGACAACGTATTACTGCAAAGTATATTGGTTAAGTCAAGGGGCTTGCCTGGAACGATTTTTCCACTTGAAACTTGCTGTTGTTCTATTTATAAAGGGAAAAGAATGTAGGAACGAACATTAGAAGATCCGAAATACATTGTAGACCTCGTATTTTAAGTGAAATACACTGTACGCAGCCCATAGTAAGGCACTGCAAGGAAGGAAACAAGATTTTTCCGGCTTGATGGGGATGCATTTAAAGAGAAAATCGCGTTGTAGAACGGGTATATTCTGATACATAGTTCCCTAACCTCATTCGCGTTAAAGGAAACGCGAAGTCTGATAAATTCATTGTAACCTTGATGAATTACAACTACAGTTTCCTAGACGGACAGAGGACAGAGCCAATCTTAAATCTGTTTTCGAGCTGTTTTCGAGACCGTTTGCCATTTCAGTTGAAAGTGTCCCTGTGTACGTGCAGATGTAACTGACAGATCTGGAAAGTGAAAAAATCAAATGATCACACGGTTCTGATGGCCAAGAGCCCGCAAACGGAGAAGTTCGGGCACAGAGTTGCACTGACCACTCAGCTAAGCGATCTGCAAGGCAGTTCCCTTTTTAGAGACAAATCTAACGTTAAAAGTGTCCAGGACCTCTACGTTGCTTCCTTCAGGTAGGGTTTGCACATCTCCATAATGATGTTTCTAAGGTGCTGCTACGTGTTATACTGACGTTTATGTGTAAAACACATAAAAGTCAGTATCACCTATTTGCTGTAGAACTCTCGACTAATTTTATTGAACCCATCTCTTTTTTATGGTTTAAAAGCTGTCATCAGATTTTTTGTAGTTTTACTAGAAGAGGTTTTAGTATTTTTACTGAATGTATGAGCTTTAGTTTTTTGACACAAACTAGCCGTGCTGCATAGCGCCCACAAAGACGTGGAGGCTCATAAACAATAAATAAAACAAATGATATACCACTTAACTTTCACTTAACTACCACTTAACAGGTACTGGATTCAGCTATCAAGTGAGTGCATTATATACTGTTATTAATAAACTTCTGTTTCGCTGTTACTGGGTGCCAAAAGAAAGTTACAAAGAAATGTTAGCCTCTGCATGATTTATTTTAACTTTTGTTGTACTTTAATTGTTTATGTTTATTTAATAAAAGATTTGCGAATCAACATTTGTAGAAAGTTACTTGAACTGTGAAGTGTAAAACTAGCAACAGAGAATAAAGTAGTACATTTGATTAATAATTGCCATTTCCGTTATGCGATAAGCAAAATGTAATTTAAAGTTGATCATTTGGTAATATTTGACTGTAATGAAATGATATTTGAGTTCAGTTGTTCAAACACATGTAAACCAGCATCGCTCCAAGAACGCAGACTAAAACTGTTCATACACTGACAGTTTGCAGCGACTCTTTGCATGGTTTCCGCTATTGCGCCTTCCATATGACAACAAATGAAGTCAGGTTTATGGCTAAGTGGCCAATCGAATTGATGTATAAACGTGCGCGAGTGTAAATCTTTCCCGCTTTCTTTGTAATGTTGGAATTTTCTAACTGTCAAATTTTTCTATTGCACCATATGTCGTTTGTGTTTTCGCAACATTTTCCGTTCCCTTCAACTGCGTCATGTTTTCCTATATTCGTCCTACCACATTTGGATCTTGAGATAACATACTTCAGTCCCATATAGCATCGTATCTAGCAGTGGTGCGCAATTATCTAAACCGTACCCTCCCTCATGTATCGGACTGGATCTTTGAATCTTTGAATTGATTCATATTGACCTGCTGTATATGACATGTTGTACTACAACTCGTAAATTGAGAATTTGATACGTGTGGTGCAGTAAGCTGTTCTGTTATCGCTTCATTCGCTTACGTTCGGAGGGTCGGCTGCCGCTCTGTTGGTACGCGCGCAGTTACCGCTTCTCGCACGATTGTCTGCTGTGAACGCACATTACCTGCTTCGCTAACTTGTCTCAACCATTCTCCTACCGTTCGCTTCCGTTTCGGTTCGGAAAATACTGACACAACATCTTGTGGACATACAAATTGAAACTCATGATATTTTTGTGTTTCCGCAACTGACACAGAAGATTGCATAACGGACTTGTTTACCTCTGGATTTTTTTCACCTCTATGTCAGATGATACTACCGATTCCGTCGCCTCACTACTGCCGTCTGTACACTGCTTTAGTTCTGTACGATTTGTTGCATCTTACCAGACGTCTTACGTGCTAAATTATCAACTCTTTAGTTGAAATTAGGCACTGCACCCTGCACCTGGTCAATGACAGTACGCATCTTTCTCTGGTCGCCATTAGCGACGGAATTACTTCGCGCGAGTCTCTCGCCTCTTTCCGTATTTCAGTAAACTGTTCATTAACTTCCGTTCGCATCTTCTGCTGATATTTGTGGACTTTTTCGAATCCAGCATTGGTTTCAAATTTGAGACGATTTAAAGCAGCATTTGTGGCCGATAACGCTGCATTAGTTTCTGTTTTTAAGTCTGCTAACCCTACATTTATTTCTGTTTTTAAGTCTGCTAACTCTGCTCTCATCGTTCCACATGTTTGCTCGACAACAACAACAAAAAAATGTTCAAATGTATGTGAAATCTTATGGGACTTAACTACTAAGGTCATCAGTCCCTAAGCTTACACACTACTTAACCTAAATTATCCTAAGGACAAACACACACCCGTGCCCTAGGGAGGACTCGAACCTTCGCCGGGACCAGCCACACAGTCCATGACTGCAGCGCCTTAGACCGCTCGACTAATCCCGCGCGGCGCAACAACAACAGTGAGTTGCTTCAGTATTGCGAACACACTATCAGAGTCTTCGCCATCATCACTTGTCTCCATTTGGTGTAAATTTTGCCGTTCGCTTCCTTCACGTGACGTTAAAAATGGTTCAAATGGCTCTGAGCACTATGGGACTTAACATCTTAGGTCATCAGTCCCCTAGAACTTAGAACTACTTAAACCTAACTAACCTAAGGACATCACACACATCCATGCCCGAAGGAGGATTCGAACCTGCGACCGAAGCGGTCGCGCGGTTCCAGACTGAAGCACCTAGAACCGCTCGGCCACTCCGGTGGGCACTTGACGTCCCACCGACTTCTGTGCACAGTGCTGACGCACTTACATACATTATTTCCGTTAGAAACTGTCACGTTTGATTCAGAATTATAAGCTTTGGTTCAACGTACCGAAGTTGCTCGTTCTCTGATTCTACTTCTGACCCACTCGATGTCTCATCCGTTCGGTCTTGTGCGTTCTCCGACTGCAATATTAGTCGCGAAAGTGCCACCATGCCTTCTGCATTGTCACTTCGTTCGGTATCGTGACCTCCGCTGGATACTTTTCGTTGTTCGTCAATTTCTAACAAATCAAGATCTTCAGTTTGCCCTATATGCGATGATCTCTGTCCTTCCGCCATCTCAGACCGTCTAACCAATCACTTTCTTTCTCTATTTGCGCGAGTCTGAGCTCTCGTCAACATTAAGTTATATGACCTGACACGTCTCCAAAATATCGTTGACAGTTTCTTATGCTATAAACACTTCATTACCAACACCGTTCACTGTTTGTGGATATTCCAACTAACTGAACAACGCCGCAAATAACTTCGCGTGCGCCAGCAAGGTCATGCACAAGCTACATTTACACAAAACGCAAAACCTTTTCGTTAATCGTTAATACGACTTTTTCTACTCTGTGAATCACACATTTACAGTTCTGACCACTATGCACACAGATAGCCTGGGTAACCTTGTAGCAGAAATTGTTTTTCAATTCATAAATTTAATTATTCTTTCTAATTTGACTATTTGCCATCCTGGCACACCAATTGCCATCCTGGCCGGGTCGCCGTTATCTGACACTCCACCCCTCTTCTCTATCGTCAGACATCAGCAAAAACACCTTGTGATCGCGTTAGCATCTATAGAATAAATGACTGGAGTAAGGAGTGGACCCAGAGTAGATTGATGTTTACCCGTACATAAATTATTTTTAATTCAGGATTATTGTCAAAAGAATTCATTAATTTACATAGGTTATAACATGAATATGTTAGGTCAGTTGTCAAGATAACGCATTTTGTGCTACACAACACTAGTGAATGCAGTGTTCACACAAAATTCCTCCTTTGCATCGTACATAGCGTGAGGCGCTCTGTTCTGCACTTGACGCTGGTTCAGAGGAGAGCCTCGAAATTGTCGCTCTTGTCTCTCGCAGCAAAACTGTCCCCACCTTGGTCCTTTCGTGCTCCACATCACGGCTGTTTCCGACCATTAGGAGCATTTCTTTCATCTTGTGGAAACTATCTCTGCCAATCGCAAAGGGCCTACCATCAAACTGCTTCGAATTTCGGCACTTTACGCCTTCCTAGTTCATCTCAGCCAAACGGACATTTTGTGCCCACTCTAGACGCCTAAAAATTACACGTGTACATCATGAGTGTACCACGCACAGTTCACGTGATCGACTGCATCGCTGGCCTGTTTCTATCCATCTGGAAATTCCCCATCGCAGTTTTCCAAATATTTTGTCCATAGCACGCCACTGGCTCGCTACCTATCCTCTTTCATGAGTCACCCAGTGAGTTCGTTGTCCCTCATCACGTGTCGCTTTAAGACGTGTCGCTTGGAACACCACGTGTTACATTGTGCCTGCGCCGTGGTATCACAACTCGCATCTGCACCCAAACTGAGATGTTCCCTCCAGCAGCTTTCTTCTTCTCTTGCTCGTTGACATGCAGGAATTAGGTTCAGTGTGTTAATATCGTCGACTGAGTGTCATATTTATGCATTGCATGTTGTACATTTTAATAGTCAAATCTTCTCATTTTCGCCGAAGTATGTCAGGCGACATATTCACCTTCCCATTACGATTTATAAAATCTCTCATATAAGGTGCTAAATTGACATTCATTTAATCTGGCACCTTACAAGGTATGTGACTGTGTTCCTATCGGTATTCTTGGTAGGGTGAGTTGCATGTGTTAAGTGATAATGTAGTGTGTAGTTATTTCTGACTTAATCACTTCAGTGCAATAGTTTGCGACTTGGTAATGCATGCTCACCGCAAGCTACTTGTGATATAGACTTACTGAATTTTGCCTTGGGAGAGTTAGTTATTCAGATTTACTTGAGTGATCTGTTAGGTGTAGCGAATTTCTTCAGGTCAGCACAATCCCTCTACCACAAGTTAAACGTTGTCTGTGTACATTCTGCGTGTTTTGATATCTTGCTGTTGCAAAATATGTATTGGTTGCACAGTATATAATATTAGCCTCTGTAAGACCATCACTCTGTATTACATATATCCGTGTGGTAAAGAAAACTGAGAGTGAAGCTAATACTGGTGACATGGTGGATCATTTCCTAACGGACTATCCCTCCACTGTCCTTTCATATTTCATAGTTATTTGTGCTTTGATGTTTATTAACTGACTGTTAATGAGTCTGGTCTTTCATTATTCAAAAAGATTTCATTACGGCAGAGTACAACACTACACAAACAACCCATAGGGTAGCACTATAGCCATTAAATTTATACAGGGTGTACCCGAAATGTTATGACAAATTTCGAGGGGTTGTAGATCGTGTCCTAAGGAACAAATGTAGGACTGAAACCGCTGTGAGGAAACATCATCCAACAACGCTTCGGAACGTCGAAGTTATACACGCTGGTACCTGTCACTGGGTCATCTCTTAGGCAGCAAACGTGTCTTTGTAAGGTGATGGGCCTTAGGCAGAACGTTTCACAACGTTGTTTGTTATTCAGTAATTGAGACTGATTGCCACGATCATCAGTGGAGAAGATAAAGCTGTCTTCTGTGTAGAAAAATCTCTTTCCCTGTGTCTAAAATGCTCTGTTGCGTTGGTGGATGACGGTTTTGGACACAGGCTTCCATCCGCAGTTTATTTATATCCTAGGATCTCTAAAATCCCCAGTGTTTCTCAGTGTACAGGAGAGAAACAAATCGCGGATGGAAACCTGTATCCAAAAGCGTCATCCACCAAGGCAACAAAGTATCGCATTCTAGCAGACAAGGCCTGTCTACACAGCAGCCTGCTCCATCTTCTCTACTGCTGATCTTGGCGAGCAGCTACGATCAATGCATAACAAACAACACCGTGAGACGTCCACCTACGGTCTGTCAGCATACAACGTCACAAGTCCTGCTGAAGGCGTGGCCTTGTGGCAGGAAGCGCAGCCTAAAACTTCGACGCTCTATAGCGTCGTTGGATGACGGTTCCGTACCGGAGTCCTATCTTCGATTTCTTCCTCAAGACACACTCTGCAACCCATTGAAGTTCGTCGTAACGTTTATAGGAAACGATGTATATGGTTTTGTGCTAACCCTACAGTGCTTAGGTAGCAGCAAATTGATTTCGTTTGACGTTTAATTATTCTTCATTTGTTTCCTATCAAGAAGTAGCAGGTACATTGCAACTGGTTTGGATCCTCTGTTTAATCACCTGTTGCAGTCCAGTTGGGTTCGCTCGTGCAGGATAGGATTGCAGCTGCTATTTGTCCCAAAAATGGTTTTAATGATGGGTGCCCCAATAAACCACTTAGGCCTCCAAACAGGTAATTTGGTGTCTGTGATCTTAGTTTGTGTAAAAGCAGCAACAATAGATCCAGTGCGATTGTAGCGTATGGGTGCCCAATATCTGTTGCAATAGGCTTCAGTGTATGTCTTACAACTCCCCTTAAGTACCACAGTACATGTTGTCATATGTTCATGGCAGTCTAATCTGGGACACTGTGTTCGTGGCTGCCCCTGTCATTGTTTCAATTATCTCCATGCCACCACTATCCACGTTGTTATCTGACAGTCCCAATGTTCTCTTTTCTAGTCCACCACATTCACGTGCTTCTGCCTGATCATGCCACTGCCTGACCATTTCACAGCCGCTCAGGTGCTGCCATGTCCACAGGCTGCTATCTGACGAAGCTGTAACCATAGCATATCTGGATATGCCACAGCATATCCATTGCATCTAGGCCGCTTCCTGTCTCTGCTACAACCTCTCCAGTGCCTAAATGTAGACATGCAGCCACCTGCCTAAACGGAAGCTCTCTCATTTCTCCATAATGACACCTGCCCATGCTGTGTATCTACACTGCTTTCGTGCAGTCTGCGCCGCAGCCATTGCAGGGTCCCACTTGACTGTGTGTCGTCGCTGATGGCATTTTGTGCTGCTGCTGTGTTGCAGCATTTCTGCATCGCCCCATTCCACATTTTTTCCCATGCCACATCGCTTCCATGCTACCATGTCACGTTGCCTCTGTGTTGTAGCGACTTCATGTCGTGTTGCCTGCCTGCCACAGGTTTCCTCACCATAGATGGAGGTCCCAGACACCATGTTTGCAGTGATTCACATTGAAACGACAAGATAGAAATTTAAGGGAATTAGAAGTAAAGGGCAGCTTGACGTGGAACAAGTTTTATTTTTGTTTGTATTTCGAATTGCCAGCCATGGACAATGAGGTACTAAAGTCTGTGAGTGACTGTGGGACAATGGTAAGTGTAGGATACTGTAAACGACTAGACGAAATATTTGTATAACACCCATAGGACTGGAGACAGTTGGATGATGGTAGTAGGTCGTCGTAGAGGTTAGGATCTCGATGGACCACCACCGCTCTGCGTGTGTTAGCAATGGCTCGTTGTAAGATTTCCTGTCTGGCACCAGAAGGCGCTAATGAAATATCATTTACAATTTAAACATTTATTGTTCAAAGATACATAATAGTCTTGATTCACGGGCTGCTTACAATAACAGCAGGGTGGGGATGGCATACGCCACTCCAGAATGCACAGACACCTGAATGCAACACGCTGTCTCGACATTGGCGGAAGAGGCTGCCATGGAGTAAGTTTCATATGACGTCATGGGGTCAATAGCCACTGGCACTGCCGTTTGCATTCTCTATGGTCATTAGCAGCTCAAGATAGTGGGTTAACTGAGGTGTGCTCAATCACGTCACAGATAGCACCCTGGGAATAACCCACCAAATCTCCTAGGACTGTGGCTAGTCAAACTGAGTTAAACTTATTACGTTGTCGTAATCTGCTTATTAAGATATATGATCTGATGTCAAAAGCTTCAACACTGAGATGGTAGGAAGGTAGGTGAATGATTGGTAAGGTGCTGGACACATCTGAAATGTAAATATACTTCCAACATACATAAAGAGCATAGAATCCCAGTTACTATCTTTTCACAGGACCTCAACAAAGTACAGAACACTTAAAATTTTAGTTATAAACCAATAAAACTTGAATGTTAAATACAAAATCAAAAACTATTAAAATGTTCTTAAAATTTGTGCTCAGAAATAACATTGCTGTATTATGGGAAAATGTAGTAAAACAATCGCCCTCAAACGGCAAATAAATTACAACTCTTCCAAGTGACTCGTATTAAAGATCCAGTCTCTTAGGGACGTCAGGTTTCAAAACGTGAGGCCAGGTTTTAATGCAGCAGCAACCAACCGCTTGCAGGCAGCAACTTTAAGAAGCAATGGCCCATCCATAAGCACTTCACTGTTCTAATGTAGAGTACAGAACCTCCCTGCAACACATCAAAATCCTCATAGACGACAGAAACACGTAACAGATATGTTATAGAAAACTAACATCAATAAGAGATTAATTTTATCATTCAAATCCTTTGAAGACTACTATCAGTGTGATCAATGTTTGAAATGATCAACACAGTCATACCAAGATAATTAAGTAACATATCAATGACTTCACAATTTAACCGCCAATGTAAATAGACGTAAATGGTTATACTGGTAACTTGAATACTTTACACTGATCGCAACCAGAATACAACTTAAGGAGTAGTTAGCATCCTTAGGCACTAGCGTATAAATACCAATGCAACTGAAAAGAGTCAGCTCATAAAGAAACCCATAGGGTTATAACAATGTATAGCTAAGCAAGAAATTATCTAGTCCAGTATTGTAACACAGCATAGTTTGAATGCTCACGCAAGGCGTGAAGACGATATCAAGTAGTACACAACAGCAGTCAGGACCTTCACTGTCACAGGCTAATGATATCCCATGCTCACCAAATAAAGCACACAAATCACTGCAGAAACAACGTAAGGCCAAACGGACACAATATAAGTTTTAGAGCTGGCAGAGTAATTGTAATCTCGGTTTCAGAATTCTGGACTCGCTCCAGTATGAGTTAGTAGCCCACATCGGAAATAAACACACCAAAAGGGAAACCCTCTCGGTGAATCAATGCCTCGGTCATGATGCATAATCACAATGCTCATCTCATTAAACTAGAAGGCATACTGCTCGTTGCACCGCAGGCCACTTTCGCCTACGAAGGTAAGCAAACATTCCATCCACGAATGTGCATGTTCACACCTTTGTACAACTGGCTCAATCGTCGATGACCCCTGCCGTGAAACTAGAGCGCTAATCAGCTGAGGGGCGATCAGCGCCATGAACCGAAAATCTCCCGGACCCTACGGTCTCGGTGTGGAATTTTATCAACAATACTGGAATATTTTGGCCCCAACATTAACGTAACTTCCTAATGAATGGTGGCAGCTTGAATCTGTAACACAGGAACTCAAAGAAGGCTTCATTGTGCCTTTACCCAATAAAGGAAACAGCAAAAGGATACATGAAATGCGACCTATCACCTTACTTAACTCAGACTTTAAAATCATAACACGGAGTGTGAAACAGCGAATGTAACTGGTGTTACAAAAAATACTACAAAAACATCAATATGGTGCGGTAATTGGACGCAATGCAATATTAGCCACCTGCGATCTACGGGGTGTCAAATGGCTCTAAGCACTTTTGGACTTAACTTCTGAGGTCATCAGTCCCCTAGAAGTTAGAACTACTTAAACCTAACTAACCTAAGGACATCACACATATCCATGCCCGAGGCAGGATTCGAACCTGCGACCATAGTGGTCGCACGGTTCCAGACTGTAGGGCGTAGAACCGCTCGGCCACCCCGGCCGGCCGTACGGGATGTCATCTGTACTCTGGCGGACAATATAGGTCCCGGCGCGCTACTTTTTTTAGACTTTGAAAAAGCGAATGACCGCATAAACCATGAATATCTGACTAAGATATTAACGAAGAAGTATTTCGGCCACCATTCGTCCAACTTCTTCAGCATTTCTTTTCCAATGCCACATGACCACATGTCCGACAAAACTGTAATTAGAAGATCGGTCAGGTAAGGCTGCCTCCCATCAATGGTGTTGTACACCATCGTGGTAGAACCATTCCTTGGACGCAGTGATCACTTTGAATCTACATCGGAATGGCTTGCATTGCTTATGCTGATGACGTCGTCTTAGCATTACGATCCATAGCAAATCTGACGGAAGAGGAGAACCTCAACAACTACTTCAACACAGTCACCGGTGCGAAACTAAACAAGAGAAAGACGATGTTGGTCCATGTAAGAGGAAGCACTGCTGATCGTACCCATCCGACTGGTGTGCGAGGACACAACATAAATCTCTCGGAGTCTACCGGGTGCATTGCTAGACGTGGTGGTGACAAAAAACTGGACAGAAATCCTGCACAAGGTCAGAGACATAACATGCATTTATTCTGGTAGGGAATTACTTCTCCTGTTAAGAGTACACACAGTCAGAATATCTATAGCGAGCAGAATGTACTACCTGGGCCAAATTCTACCAGTCTCAAATCGCGTAGCAGAGAGCATACACAAGGAGGCCATACTTTCAAAGTAAGCTTTGAAACATTAACCTTACCAACCTGACAAGGAGGGCTTGGTCTCATCAGTGCCAGACATAAGTGTCGGACCTTACTGCTCAACCGTCTGGGGAAGGCTAAACAATGGCTGCGTTTCATTGGCAGGACAATTAGAAAGTGTAACAGGTCTATTAAGGAAACTGCCTACACTGCACTTGTCCGTCCTCTTTTAGAATACTGCTGTGCGGTGTGTGATCCTTACCGGACAGGATTGACGGAGTATATTGAAAAAGTTCAAAGAAGGGCAGCACGTTTTGTATTATCGCGAAATATGGGAGAGAAGTCCACTGAAATGATACAGGATTTGGGATGGGCATCATTGAAGGAAAGACTTTTTCGTTGCGACGGAATCTTCCCACGAATGTCCAATCACCAGCTTTCCCCTCCGGATGCGAAAATACTTTTTGATACCAACCTACATAGGGACAAACGATCACCACGTTAAAATAAAGGAAATCAGAGCTCGTACGGAAAGATATAGGTGTTCGTGTTTTCAGTGTGGTATACGGAGATTGGAGAGATAGAGAAGTGTGAAGGTGGTTCGATGAACCCTCTGCAGGCACTTAAATGTGATTTGCAGAGTATCCATATAGGTGTAGATGTAGATGGAAGCTAAGCAGTATAATGCCACCAACTAATGAATCTATGATACCAATAACCTGTCGCCATATTAGACTATTACTGCGAGTTCATTTCATACGACAAACTGACAACATCCATCTGCCTTATAGCAACACGAAACTCTATAGTTCTCGCAACAGATGGTATAGAAAACGGAGTAATTAAAAATACCCGGACACTTAAGTGGAATACCATCTGGTGAAATATCCATAGCTCTGTATTTGCATCACGCGTCCGGTCAACGTGGTATCTAATCATCAGCGACAGAAGTCCAACCAATGAGACACTCCGCAATATCCACCTGAGCCCGACACCTGCCTGTGCAGTATGTGGGTCACGTGGATACACGTCCACCTGTGGTACAGCTGGACTGATAGCGGCACACATGCCAAGTAGACTGGTGATAATTTTCCGCACGGTTCCCCAAAAGGTCGATATCGTGGAATTAACCAAACAGAAAAAATACAATATCCCTGCAGAAAACAAAATGCTGCCATTTGGGTTATAGGTCACACCACTGCTTATATTATCAATCATCGTCATACAATACTTGAAGAATATTGTGCGTATATGGAATACGAACATGCAAAGATGAGACGACGAAGAGATTACGTTCACACGCATGTAATATGTTGAAAATTATGGTGCAGATGTGAATCAATTTATTGGAGTCACTACTTAGTACAAAACAACGTATCACAAGAACATGGAAAAACCAGCAGAACTTACAGAGCTATCCTATGTAAATATAATTATTATTTCTTTTTTTTTACTTTATTTGGCAAGGAGTCAATATTAGTTTCTATAAGAAGATATTTTAAATCATCAGAATGTTACTTTCATCTACCTGAAGACAGATATCACTTTCCATACTAACGTGTCACTTTTCTTTTTAAAAAAATACAAGAAGACAGAAAAGAAAAATTTCTGTTCCACCACTATCCAGAAGAAGGCTATTTTGTGAACAGTAGCAGGGTATTGCTTGGAATTTAATAGCTCTTGTCTCTTTCACTACAATTTGAACATCCCATTCGTGTATGCAAGATTAAAATAACTTCCAACAAGAATATTTTCAAGATCTGAAAACTAACCAGCCCATTGTGGATTAGTGCATGCGTGTGAGGAATATTACAGATTCTAAAAGACTTTTTCATAAGATCCATGTATAGTTAGGCCTACAAAAGTGTTTAATTTATCCTGTGGCTCAATGATGGAAATGGAACAGCTAGCTTACTACAGTGAAAGGAATTTTTTACTGAACATAAAACTATTGAGTACAGTCCAAAAATAATTTTGGTGAATCCTGTACTTAACTCTTACAAACTGTTAACCGTATTTGAATTCAGCACATATTTATGTGTTCACATATAAAGAAAAGTTTCATATACAGTAAACTTAAGTTGCAGTTTGCACATTTAACGGATGCAGTAAAGAAAAATCAATGGTCATAGTCCCATGAATCGACAGCACCCACACAACGGCTGAGATACAATAAGGCAAGTACTGAAGTTAGAAACTGTACGCTTGTTTTGAGATAAGGTAACTCACTGAGTGCAATTACCAGGAATACACTGTGTTGACAAAAGTCAAGGGACACCTCCTAATGTCGTGTCCGGACTTCCTTTTGCCCGGCGTAGTGCAGGAACTCGACGTGGAATGGACTCAACAAGTCACTGGAAGACCCTGCAGAAATAGTGATCCATCCCGCCTCCGCAGCTGTCCATAAATGCTAAAGCGCAGACGCTGCAGAATTTTGTGCACGAACTGATCTCTCGATTACGTCGCATAAATATTCGATGGGATTCATGTCGAGCGATATGGATAGCCAAACCATTCCCTACTGCTGTGGATGCGCTGTCCTCTGACGTCATGGTGAAAGACGAGGTGACGTCTTTCCCCGCGTCCTACAGACACTGACCTACCTCCGACTGATGCCGTTGCCTCTCTTTCTGTCTTTGGACGTACCTCTGATAGTATACACTGCACCAGCCCAGTGACACATCTGTCTCCTGGGCGGACGACGCCGATGTTGAGGATGGGCGTTTGTAACCTGTCACTTCCAAATCTGCCGATTGTATTGCGATATTAATGGCCTAATGAAACTTTGCAATGTGTAAGGCTATCGTTACCGGAGGAAAATAATATCGATTAGTAGCAGGAAAGTGTACAACAGGCCCTTCTGAAGGAAGAATCTATTCTAAACGTAAATACTGATTATAATTTTGAAATTGATGGAATTTTGTGCAATCGCTCATAAACCACACAGATGGGAGGAGGGTACTACGTAACATTTGATACAAAAAATACTGTTTAGCGTAAAAAGGGATAATTAAACGGTCGTCAGTCCAATAAGGCAATGAATATCTGAAATCCTAGGAAAGGTAATGGCAAAGAAAATTAAGCAAAAAATCAATGGCATGGCAACAGTAGGTTGACAAGCTTTTCACGAGAAAATAAATGAAGCAGATGAATCAGAAAGCACTGAGTTTACAGGTACTTATTCGGAAAAACTGGTTAAATAAATGACTGAGTGCAGTTGAAACTTTGTTACTTAGGAAATGACTTTCAGTAATCTTAGAGTAACGGAATGCAAAATTTGGAAAAAGGCATGCTGTTTGCTTTGAGTTATTTAAAGATTCTAATGAATTTACTTTAAGCAAATGAGCAACTGATTTACTTTTAACACAAGAACAATAAAATGCGTACCAAGCCAGCATATGTCACTCGCTGAGCTAAATACAGAATAAATGAAATTGTTCACCTTTAGTTTACCCTGTCTCTTTAGTTATTAGTTTTACCAGTAAAACATTGCGTTAATTTAAGTGAGTGAAGTTAATGATGAAAATTGCAAATTAGTTAAGCCTCTGTTATGCAATACATGAGTGAACAGTTACTGAGACAGCAAGATGTAGACTGAACTGGTTGTTAGCAAACAAATAAAACTTGCAGTAAATAATTAACCAATTTTCCTATTTTTACGAGGCTCGGTGTTTGCATTGAAAGGAAAGGTACCCTGCCTGCTAATAACATCTAAGGAGAATGAGTCAACAGGTTTTAACTGTTGCAAGTTAAAATTCAAGAAAGTTAGTCATTAAAGATGGTTAAAGAATTGCCAGTGGATAGTGGCTCTACAATATTAGTTACACTCTGTCAGTTAACAGTCTTACGGTGTTGTAGCTGTGCAGACGACGAAGAATGTAGCGGACGACAGTGCTGAGAAATTGTTGCTGGTTCAGAAATACGACTCATCTAGTAAGCCACGGATAATTGTGGAAAAGGCAATAGAATTGCAGCTTCCTCCGCCTCTGCACTCCAACCGTGTTCTCAATACTCGCTGGTTAATAACGTAGGTACGCCTACACTGGTGCAGTCATAGTTGCACACCGTGTCTGTGAGACCACCCAACAAACACTTCTGCACTCTTTCGAGACTCTTTAGGTGCTGCCTCCCCTCTCCGCTCGCAGCGAGACAGACTTTCCATTGTTGTTGTTGTTGTTGTGGTCTTCAGTCCGGAGACTGGTTTGATGCAGCTCTCCATGCTACTCTATCCTGTGCAAGCTTCTTCATCTCCCAGTACCTACTGCAACCTACATCCTTCTGAATCTGCTTAGTGTATTCATCTCTTGGTCTCCCCCTATGATTTTTACCCTCCACGCTGCCCTCCAATACTAAATTGGTGATCCCGTGATGCCTCAGAACATGTCCTACCAACCGATCCCTTCTTCTGGTCAAGTTGTGCCACAAACTTCTCTTCTCCCCAATCCTATTCAATACTTCATCATTAGTTATGTGATCTATCCATCTAATCTTCAGCATTCTTCTGTAGCACCACATTTCAAAAGCTTCTATTCTCTTCTTGTCCAAACTATTTACCGTCCATGTTTCACTTCCATACATGGCTACACTCCATACAAATACTTTCAGAAATAACTTCCTGACACTTAAATCTATACTCGATGTTAACAAATTTCTCTTCTTCAGAAACGCTTTCCTTGCCATTGCCAGTCTACATTTTATATCCTCTCTACTTCGTCCATCATCAGTTATTTTGCTCCCCAAATAGCAAAACTCCTTTACTACTTTAAGTGTCTCATTTCCTAATCTAATCCCCTCAGCATCACCCGACTTAACTCGACTACATTCCATTATCCTCGTTTTGCTTTTGTTGATGTTCATCTTATATCCTCCCTTTAAGACACCATCCATTCCGTTCAACTGCTATTCCAAGTCCTTTGCTGTCTCTGACAGAATTACAATGTCATCGGCGAACCTCAAAGTTTTTATTTCTTCTCCATGGATTTTAATACCTACTCCAAATTTTTCTTTTGTTTCCTTTACTGCTTGCTCAATATACAGATTGAATAACATCGGGGAGAGGCTACAACCCTGTCTTACTCCCTTCCCGACCATTGCTTCCCTTTCATGTCCCTCAACTCTTATAACTGCCATCTGGTTTCTGTACAAGTTGTAAATAGCCTTTCGCTCCCTGTATTTTACCCCTGCCACCTTTAGAATTTGAAAGAGAGTATTCCAGTCAACATTGTCAAAAGCTTTCTCTAAGTCTACAAATGCTAGAAACGTAGGTTTGCCTTTCCTTAATCTTTCTTCTAAGATAAGTCGTAAGGTCAGTATTGCCTCACGTGTTCCAGTATTTCTACGGAATCCAAACTGATCTTCCCCGAGGTCGGCTTCTACTAGTTTTTCCATTCGTCTGTAAAGAATTCGTGTTACTACTTTGCAGCTGTGGCTTATTAAACTGATGGTTCGGTAATTTTCACATCTGTCAACACCTGCTTACTTTGGGATTGGAATTATTATATTCTTCTTGAAGTCTGAGGGTATTTCGCCTGTTTCGTACATCTTGCTCACCAGATGGTAGAGTTTTGTCAGGACTGGCTCTCCCAGGGCCGTCAGTAGTTCCAATGGAATTTTGTCTACTCCGGGGGCCTTGTTTCGACTCAGGTCCTTCAGTGCTCTGTCAAACTCTTCACGCAGTATCGTATCTCCCATTTCATCTTCATCTACATCCTCTTCCATTTCCATAATATCGTCCTCAAGTGCATCGCCCTTGTATAGACCCTCTATATACTCCTTCCACCTTTCTGCTTTCCCTTCTTTGCTTAGAACTGGGTTTCCATCTGAGCTCTTGATGTTCATACATGTGGTTCTCTTATCTCCAAAGGTCTCTTTAATTTTCCTGTAGGCAGTATCTATCTTACCCCTAGTGAGATAAGATTCTACAGCCTTGCATTTGTCCTCTAGCCATCCCTGCTTAGCCATTTTGCACTTCCTGTCGATCTCATTTTTGAGACGTTTGTATTCCTTTTTGCCTGCTTCATTTACTGCATTTTTATATTTTCTCCTTTCATCAATTAAATTCAATATTTCTTCTGTTACCCAAGGATTTCTACTAACCCTCTTCTTTTTACCTACTTGATCCTCTGCTGCCTTCACTACTTCATCCCTCAGAGCTACCCATTCTTCTTCTACTGTATTTCTTTCCCCCATTCCTTTCAATTGTTCCCTTATGCTCTCCCTGAAACTTTGTACAACCTCTGGTTCTTTCAGTTTATCCCGGTCCCATCTCCTTAAATTCCCACCTTTTTGCAGTTTCTTCAGTTTTAATCTACAGGTCATAACCAACAGATTGTGGTCAGAGTCCACATCTGCCCCTGGAAATGTCTTACAATTTAAAACCTGGTTCCTAAATCTCTGTCTTACCATTATATAATCTATCTGATACCTTTTAGTATCTCCAGGGTTCTTCCATGTATACAACCTTCTATCATGATTCTTAAACCAAGTGTTAGCTATGATTAAGTTGTGCTCTGTGCAAAATTCTATCAGGCGGCTTCCTCTTTCATTTCTTAGCCCCAATCCATATTCACCTACTACGTTTCCTTCTCTCCCTTTTCCTACACTCGAATTCCAGTCACCCATGACTATTAAATTTTCGTCTCCCTTCACTATCTGAATAATTTCTTTTATTTCATCATACATTTGTTCAATTTCTTCGTCATCTGCAGAGCTAGTTGGCATATAAACTTGTACTACTGTAGTAGGTGTGGGCTTCGTATCTATCTTGGCCACAATAATGCGTTCACTATGCTGTTTGTAGTAGCTTACCCGCATTCCTATTTTCCTATTCATTATTAAACCTACTCCTGCATTACCCCTATTTGACTTTGTGTTTATAACCCTGTAGTCACCTGACCAGAAGTCTTGTTCCTCCTGCCATCGAACTTCACTAATTCCCACTATATCTAACTTTAACCTATCCATTTCCCTTTTTAAATTTTCTAACCTACCTGCCCGATTAAGGGATCTGACATTCCACGCTCCGATCCGTAGAACGCCAGTTTTCTTTCTCCTGATAACGACATCCTCTTGAGACTCTCCATACGCTGCTGTCGTTTCGTCGTTGCTGTCAATACACTTCAACAAAGTTACCTTGACAATTAACCACCAGTTCACATTACACTTACAATCCTTTTTATACGTTCACAAATAGATACACTATTACATCCATTACTTATTACACATAGATTCTGTAATAAAGCCTAGAGATTTACAAAATCCAGTATATTATAAGTTATCAACAGATACTAAACGGCCAAAAATTGTGGATAGTGCAGAAGGTATTTTAACTGCATTTTCGGTGTTACATATGCCCCACATTCCAAGAGAGTTTATTCCCAAAAGATAACAAATCAAGGTGTTACGGTGCTTGCTTAATTCCAAGTCCGTATCGATCTTAGTGCTGAGTTTTCACTCAGATGGTCCTTTGGCGTTATGCGGTTGTTTCCGTGTGTGATCGCTGGCCGGGGCTTAGCTGGAGGCGTGTGAGGAGGTAAGAGGTGCCTGCCTTGGCGTGAAGACAGTTCGGCTCGGCTGGGGTTGATTGCGTCTGGACGCCGAGTGGGGCCCGACGGGAAGACCGGACCGTGATTTTCCGGTTAATAGTGTGGACAGCGGCGTGGTGTGCTGTTTAATTTGATTCGCAAGGGGAGCAAAATCTCGCCTGTTGTAGTTTGTCGAGCCTGTGTTTGAAATACCTTCTATGTGCGGCGGGATGTCATTTCGTCCTCCCGTGTCTCCGCCGCTGGGATTGCTATCCTTGTTTACCGTCCCATGGATGTATATCGACGGGCTACGCTGCTCTCCGTACTCTACTAGACGCTGGTGATGGAAGTGAGTCGTTCAGCGGCACGTTAGTCTGGGTGCTTTATGTTTGATCTTCAATTGCATAGTCTTCGAGTGGCACTCCTTAGAGTTTGCCTTGGCCCGCATCTCGTGGTCGTGCGGTAGCGTTCTCGCTTCCCACGCCCGGGTTCCCGGGTTCGATTCCCGGCGGGGTCAGGGATTTTCTCTGCCTCGTGATGGCTGGGTGTTGTGTGCTGTCCTTAGGTTAGTTAGGTTTAAGTAGTTCTAAGTTCTAGGGGACTGATGACCATAGATGTTAAGTCCCATAGTGCTCAGAGCCATTTGAACCATTTAGTTTGCCTTGCGCACTTAGATTGAAGTTTATTTTGTCTTGAGGTGCTTCCGTTTTCCGTTAAGAAGGTTAAGCTTGACTCGGCACTCCGTACGACGCATGGCACCTCAGCAGGGGGGTCGGAGCCACCTTCGCGACTAAACGGAAGCTGTTGGACTCTGCATATTGTTCATAAATTGTTGTTTTGGCATTAAGTTGGCTGAGGTTTCTTATGGATTTCCCGGCATTTGGTCTGTTGTCCGGCCTGGACCAGGCCTCGTTATTTTAAAAGTCGGTCCTTGTTTTGGCTTACTACGATTTTGGTTTACTGCTTGGTGGTTCCGGTAGTACGCCGGGTCGCTGTGGTTGTGTTGCATTTTGTATGGTGCTGTGTGCTCGGAGCCGTGGAGTACCATTTGTGCGAACTGCTTCACTGGGGAGTACTAATCGGGCCATTCTTGGTCCTCTTTTGCGTGAAATAATTTTATTATTATTTTAAAGTAACATTATCACTTAAATTATTTAATTCTTGTTGCGTTAATTGCAGCTTAGGTACTGAGAAATTTAGTAGTGTAATTACGCAAGATTTAATAGTGGCACATGCCTATTTGCCTTTCGTAATCTGTTAAATACCGAAAGACCTTAATCTCATATTCATATGATTTTATTTTCTTAAATTATTGTATTTTTGTCATTTTATTGTTTTTTAAATTTGCTTATCACTGGTGTACTGTTCCAAGTATTAAAATGTTTCAGATAGCTATTAATTGGGTGGAACGCGCGGAACCGCAACGGAGAGAGTAGTTGCGTGCCTTACGTGTCTCCTGTTGGCGCGGCCTGGTGTCCGTTGTCTGTTTTGGTGCACCTGAGTTAAGTATTGTTGCCTCCTCCCTTGTGGCCCCGTCGTGTTCTTCTCATAAACATTTCCTTCAAGGCACTTTAGTTAATTTTATGCTAGTATTTTTTTAATTTCTTACATTGGTAAAATTGTGCGGGCTTCATTATGCACACTGTTTGTCGTAATGTCTCATATATCATGATGTGCGTGTGTTATGGTGCAATAAATGGTTGATTGTTATTTCTGTTTTGGCGGCCTTCATGCCTCCTTTCTTGTCCCTACTGGTACGCTGTCCTTGTACTTGTGTTGGTAACCCACATCACAAGGGATGTCCGAAGAAATACAAACGGAAACACAGATGGTTAAAGGCATTCGTTTTTGTCTACATAAATTCTGTTATTCACTCATTAAGCTTTTCATTAACAAACAAAACAAAATTACGTCTTTCAAAAAATCATTACTTTTGCAATGGCTCATGTGTTGCTAATAAGTGTCACGATAAAATGTAAATTGGAAACGCCGCGTTCCACTCTCATGTTTACAAAGGACGTCGCAGCATTCTAAGTACCAGGAGCATCTCAGTCCGGAAATGGCTTTGTTGCGTGCGCCACAGTGGAACGCTTGATATCTCCATTTGTTCATACAATTTCGTTTCAGTTGCCTGAGACTGCAGTCGTGTGTGTGTGTGTGTGTGTGTGTGTGTGTGTGTGTGTGTGTGTGTGTATGAGCGCGCGCGCGCGTATGTGTGTCTGTTGTTGAGGAAGGCCAATGGCCGAAAGGTTACATTGTGAATTTTGTGCTTGTCTGCGACACAGCATCTCCGCTATATGGTGAGTAGCAACTCTACTTCTCTAATATTGTTACATTCCATCCTGAATTTTCCGTTGTTTGTTTGAGCAGTGGCATTCCAGAACGTCCAGCCTGTCTCGTATTCTTTGAAAACTCACTCCCGTGTAATCTCAAGGAGTCCTTATATTTCCATTACAGTGGATAACTCAACACTGTCCATATTCACACGCATACACAGACGTGAAACTTATACATAGTACAGGACATATTTTTACAACGTATTATATACAAAATTTCAAAAATACCAGTGTGACGTTTACACACATTTGTCGTGGCTTGGGTTTCTTTTTCATTTCTGCTTCTTTCATAGCATTTACTCTATAATCTAAATTTATCATTATACCTTTCACAAATTCGTTGATGACCGTCAGGTTCAAGAAATAAATTTGGAATAAATTTTGAAAATTACGATAGTAATTAAGTTTCTTCTGGAAATTCTTTCTCAAATGAATTAATTCTTGATCGATATAATTTAAAGTCAAAAACGTTGCGTACACCTGACGGAGTGCCAGAATTAGGAAAAAGTTAAACAGTAAGCAATATTGTGAGGTATACTGACACTCTTATGTGATCCATTATAAATGAATTTAAATTTGGAAATCTTATTATCAGTCTCGTTCGATTTCTCGTGCGCTTTATCGAGAACCAGGTCCCCAATTACAAATTTAACAAACCGCACTTTCGTGTCTGACGCAGTATTCCCGCCTTGGCTTTCATTTACATTCCCTCTCGTAAACGTTCTTCGTTCTCTAAGTCTCGAATGGAAATCATTTACCTCTTCCACCAAACTTTTACACTTATGGGCAAATAGGATTTCCTCGGAGGTGAGTCCTATAGATTGGTGCTTCAAAGCATTCATAACCTTTTCAAAATCGTTTATGTATTTGCCCCACGCCCTGTGATTGCGGTGACAATACATTCGGCAACGTCGCCCCAGCTCACGCGTGTACCGTTCCGCTGGTTTTCCGTCCGGACAATAAGCCGAGATTTGTACCACTTCAACGCCATTTCTTTCCCTACCTTCATTGCACAATCTGGAAGTAAACTGTGCTCCATTATCTGACGAAATCGCTTTTGGATTGGTGATATGTACAAAGTAATCGTTTAACGGATATAACTGAATGAACTTCGAAAACGCTTCCAATGCTACTAACATGTAGGTTAAATTACCTGAGGTCTTTGGCAGGAGCCGTAGAGGCCTGTCTACGCTAACATAGTCAGGTCTTTTGCTCGGCACAGGATCACGCTTTGTATAGCTACTCGCTTTCACCCTCTGACAGTTACCACAAGCCTTTATCCTAATTGTTATTCTCTCTAACCCGTTGTTAAACTTCACAACTTCAGCTATTTTCTCTGTACATTTCTTTCCTCCGCAATGGCCATAATCTAAGTGATAATAGTCCACTATTTCAGTGATGTACTTGGTGGGCCGACACACCCGCCAATGTCGCTATCCTCATTTTTACGTATCTACAGGACGTTGTTTACATCCTGTAATACTTCCTCAACTTTTCTCAGTATTTTTTCTTTTCGTCGTACTTTGTTTTCACTGTTTTCAACCATTAGTCCTCGCTTTGATGACGACGCATATTTTTTCAAACACTATCTACCTTGCTTCGTCCTTCTGCGTCCTGAAACCAATACTCGTATAATTTCAGGACTCCTTCGGATTAAATTTCCCATAACAAGTTCTCATCCACATTAAGATCATTACAGAAAAATCCGCCCGGTTCTGATACCGATAGCACTTAAGCCGGTTTTTTTAAATTTTTTATTCTTGGTCATCTTTAACTTCTATCTGCCTGTTCTGCGATTTTTCAAGCCATTTTGACCCCTAGACATTAACCTTTTTATCAGTTTCTTCGATTAACGTTGTATGACCAACAAATCGCGAACTGTCAGGTCACGTAAATTTTCTTAGTAAAGATGGTGATCGTCTTCCAAACTTCTTGCAGAAATGTGGTCAGTTTCTGCTTCTAATCCTTCTCCCGAGCTCACCCAACCCACACCACTCTCGTCTGACTGCATGTCAGCCTTAGCCTCGTAGACGCTGTAATCTACGTGGCAGTCAATTAGTCATAGATGCTCATCATCGGTGAACTCGTCTTTCCCTCTTCACGAATTTCGCCTCGGTTTTCTTCAGGATCAGCATCTTTGGGGTTGGCTTCTTCAATTACTACAACATTTGAACAGCCTGCCTCTCCAGTACAGAGCTTTCCATTTCTTCAAAAAAATGGTTCAAATGGCTCTGAGCACTATGGGACTTAACAGCTGTGGTCATCAGTCCCCTAGAACTTAGAACTACTTAAACCTAACTGACCTAAGGACATCACACACATCCATGCCTGAGGCAGGATTCGAACCTGCGACCATAGCAGTCACGCGGTTCTGTCCTGAGCGCCTAGAACCGCTTGACCACGGCCGGCCTTTTACGATTTCCTAACCAGGAGCGAATTTTATTATATCATCTGTATGCTTTAATAGTTTAGTTTCTTCATGTCTAATTGCCACAGTTCTTGCATATTCATTTGCGTCGGAAAGTAAATCGATTTTGTGACGTATTACAAGTTCCTAATCAGGAGTGAATTATTTAGTTTCACCTGAGTGCTTCGGTAGTTAGGTTTTTGATTCTCTGCATGTTAATCTAATTTATTAGACACAGTTCCTGCATTTTCGTCAGTGTTTACAGTAGAGTTGTGCAGCACATGCCGATAGTCAGTTCGTCTGCATAGTTTAGTTTTCCATGGTCTTTAGTATGGACAGGGACTGCGATTGTTGTGTGCAGATGTGAGCTGAGTTGGTGACACTTCGCTCTCAGCTTCAGGCTGTGATGGCTTCGTTTGCACAGCTTGAGGATGCAGTGGATGGGCACCACTGTTTTGGGCCAGCTGTGGGGATCCAAAGGACGTCCAACATGGATGTGTTCTATACTCAGTCGTCACCAGTGGACAGCCCAGTTACTAATTACACTGAGATTGACCCATCACCTGTGGCTGAGTTAGAGGTCGCCCCGAGCCGTAGCAAGCAGCGAAATACTTCCCAGGTGGCTCCCGTAAGGCCTCCTAATTTTGTCTGATAAATAGGTTCCAGGCGCTGTCAGTGGCTGACTCTGTCACTGAGCCAGATGTTGTCGCCTGTCCTGTTTCAGAGGAAACCTCTCAGCCTGCAAGATCCGACAATCACAGAGGGTGGGGATTATTGATAGTTGGGAGCTCCAAGGTCAGGCACGTTATGGGGCCCTTGGGCACATGGTTGACAAGAAGGGAAAGAAAACCAATGTGCACTCCCTGTGCATACCGTGTGGAATCATTCCAGATGTGGAACGGTTTCTCCCAGATGCCATGAAGAGCAGAGGGTGCAGCCAACTGCAGGTGATTGCTCACGTCAATACCAATGGTGTGTGTCACTTTGGATCAGAACAGATTCTCTCTGGTTTGGAGTGGCTAACAGAATTGGTAAAGTCATACAATGAAGATGTTTCAGCTGCTCAGAATTTTTATGGGTTGTATGGCCATGGTCCATGGAACTCTTCAATCCCTGACATTTCGCCCAAGGTTACGTTGGACATCTTCAGAGGTGCTCCTGGTTGTGCTTAGTCTTGCCAACTGTCGATGTCTGGTTCTTGGTGCGACAGATGGTGGCCTTAATTACCTGCATCATATCTCCTAAGATTCATCCTCACCTGCTCCTCTTTCCAACTCGGAAGTGGATTTCTTGACAATCAGTTCACTACTTGTTTGCTGAAGATGAGAAAAATGTCCTTGATTTTTGGCATTTCTTTAATGAACATCATTGTGCAGTTATCCTCAATCCCAAATGCAGACAATATTTCTCCAATTTCCTTTGTAGTGTCTTTCTTAAGCCACCCCAGAGTTGCAGTGTTTCTCCAATGAGGAGTTGACCCACTCCTTTCCCATTCTTAGAACCAGTTATTCTCTGTCCATCGGAATTTTCTTCTCTGAAACTAGGTGTCGATGGTCCCACCAAGACTGGCTGGTGGCTTGCTGCCCCTCCTCCTCACATCAGTTTCGTTTTATTTCCGGTGGTGTTAATAACAGTTAAAATAAAGATAAGAATTAAAAAAGGGAAATAAAAATATAAAAATAAAAAATTGAAAAATGGAAAATAAATAAATAAATCATTGATGTGCTTTGTACCTGTACTCCACTTTCCCTATGCTTGAGTCCTGGTGTGGGCTGGCGGGGAGGGGGGGAGGCGGGAGGCAGGGAGATGGTGTCCAGGCCTAGGGGCTACGATCCCTGTCTACTTTGCCCCAATCCCTACCTCTCAGCGCCCGGAAGGTTCCTTTGGGAAAAAAAAAGGTGGACAGAAAAGTAAGACGGAGATACCAGATTTAAGTCGTGGTCTGGCACACGTTATCACTCGTGGCCGTTGATTCCGTGTAAAGACTCGTTGCAACAAGTATCATTAGTTCCTTCCCTTTCTTTTCCTCTCTTCCCCTCCATCCACCTTCGATCTACATAATTTTAGAATTATGTTAAGACCTCCAGCATGATTCATAGTTTGCGGACGACATAGTTAAGCTACATCATATATTTTGGTTTCTTATAAGCATTAAAATACCATGTTTCATGCAAAGAGTCTTAGTGTGCCAAGCTTAATCCTCTGCAAATTTTCCTGCGTTTAGAAACATTTTTTTTCTAAGTGTGTAATCTCCCTCTCCATAACTGCGTCGACTGAAATCAGGCTCAATTACAAACGTGAGGTGTCACGTTTTTAAGAGATGTGTCACTATCAATTAAGGTCGTAACTTTCTTTCTTTCTTATGCTGCATGTGACTAGCCTTCATTTTACTAGCTGAAGGTAAATCAATTTTCTGAAACGTTTCAGCAGTTTGACACCTTTCAGAGCGTACGAAAATACGACTCCCAAGGCTTTAGTACTGTCACCATCCCATTTGCCAGCAAACTGTTTTCGTGACATATCTAGTTGAGCAGAAAGACCTTTCTCCTCTAGGTCCAGTAATACTGAGCTTCAATCGGATCTTCAAAAAAATGTTCTAATGTGTGTGAAATCTTATGGCACTTAAATGCTAAGGTCATCAGTCCCTAAGCTTACACACTACTTAGCATAAATTACCCTAAGGACAAACACACACACCCATGCCCGAGGGAGGACTCGAACCTCCGCTGGGACCAGCCGCACAGTCCACGACTGCATCGCCATAGACCGCTCGGCTAATCCCGCGCGGCCAATCGGATCTTCACTAATTCCTCATAAGATGTCATAAATAGATGTGTAATAACTATTCTACGTGGGCATGCATCTTTATTTTCACGAAACACAGTTTTGCTGATAAGCGCTTCTATCATACACATATAGCGATAGTAGCACCACTGAAAATTTAGTAATAACTGTGCACTTATTAAGTGTACATAATTCTGTCACTATTAACGACGCGGCAACACAATCATTCCGTAATGCGATTGTCGGAAAGGAAAGAGTTATTTCAATTTTAATTTCCCGTTGACCTGTAATTAGCAACAGAGGCCATGATGGGACGTTGTTTACTTTTACCAGCATTTTATAGGCATTAATCGTTACTGTGTTACAGATACCATGTGAAGGTTCCGTGAAATTAATTTGTGATACGCGCGATAAAGTGGTTCAGAACCCGCTCTCATTCAGAAGCCAATTCTTCCCAGATTGATTTAAACTTCGTGTTCGTTCCTCGGATTATACCGGAAGTTGCACAGTACTTGGTGCACGAGCATACTGTGTACATTCGCTCAAGGAGCGATTAATCCTGGCGAAACAAAAATAACGTGGAGAGCTATATGTCATCCTAAAATTTAGAGATTAAAACCGTGGTTGAAAGTTAGCACATTTGACAAAGAATTATGGGCTCTGAAAGAGACCTATAGTGTCTATAAGATAGTCTGTTCTTAGAAGATACATCTACTGTATTTTACAGCATACAGAAAGGAGCGGTCTAGTAAACTGTACCTCTCCTTCCAATACTTCGCAGGGCATCAAAGAAATTCCTCCGTCCGGGAATAAAACTGATCGCCTATCACGCAGAGTTTTCCTGCTTTTTCTTCAATAGATCACATTTCCTGTGTTCCTTGAGCCGATGGTTGACTGGAGCTAGAAGCACTTCCGCTCGTGTGGTACCTCAGGACCACGTCGCCAGGGGAATTTACGCCTCTTTCGCACGACAGAGCTGAAACGGAACGAAAGGCGAAAAAAAGGAAAGGCGAGACCCAATGACCCGGTTGGAAAGCCTGGGAGAAGTGGGGGATATACGGCGAGAAAGGGGGCGTGGGTGGGTTGGGGGGTAATCGGGGCTCCTGCCGGAACAGAACGAGCCGCAGCAGAACGAAAATATCGACTTATCTCGCTTCACGCACGGTCGAGCTTCCAATTAAACTGGAGTCCCACTCGGCGTGGGCGTGCTGGTGCTACGGTAGTGAGAAGGCGTCTACCGTCTGGTCATCAGCGTCGTAGAAAGCCTTGTATTTGGATTAAGTGCCACTGTATGGAGCACGGACGTGCCGAGATGGAATTCGTCGTGGAACGACTGATCAGCGCCAGGGAGAGTTCCTACTTTGTCAGTTATCAGCAGAACTTCAAGAACGTACATTTATATACACTGACGGAAATGAACTTTGTTACAGCATGAAGCACAAGTAACGGCAATTAACCCATGTAATAGCGTGCTGGAGCGAGGGTGGAGTGGATGGGGGTGAGGAGGGGGGGGCACTTCATGACCAAGTTTCGAAGATATTGTGATCTCCTCACTTATTTTACACTTCCAAATTTAAAAAAGGTATTGTTTTTAATGAATTCTTTTACCAGATTCCATAAATGTTTTAAATTTTTCAATTAAATTAAACCCAAAAATTCAAAACTTAGTAGTAGAAGTCTCTTTCCCCAATCAACTTTTTTCAGATTCTGGACGCTACTGAGCAATCAGCAACTCTTCAGAAAATATGTACTGAGTAAAAGTCAACAAATACTAACAAAATATGCATTTCTTAGCCGGCCACTGTGGCTGAGCGGTTCTAGGCGCTTCAGTCTGGAGCCGCGTAACAGCTATGGTCACAGGTTCGAATCCTGCCTCGGGCATGGATGTGTGTAATATCCTTAGGTTAGTTAGGTTTAAGAAGTTCTACGTTCTAAGGGACTGATGACCTCAGATGTTGAGTCCCATAGTGCTCAGACTCATTTGAACCACCCCCCTGCGGGTCCGGGGATTAGAATAGGCCCGAGGTATTCCTGCCTGTCGTAAGAGGCGACTAAAAGGAGTCCCACCCCCTCAAGGGGGTCGTTAGCGCCTGCGTCCGGAGACGGACGGTTCCACGACCTCTATTTGCGGTCATTTTGCTTTTTCACTTCTCGTTTCTTCCTTCCTTTGGTTGGTTCCTTTCTTTGCTCTTTTCCACCTCACTGTCTTCCTTACTGTTTCCGTGCCTTCTTCTCCTTGCCTTCTCATTGCCTTCTTCTCCTTGCCTTCTCATTGCCTTCTTCTCCTTGCCTTCTCATTGCCTTCTTCTCCTTGCCTTCTCATTACCTTCTTCTCCTTGCCTTCTCTGGTCTCCGCCTCGGCGTTTGAGACAGTCTGTCCTCCCTCTCTACCTTTTCCTCTTCTTCCTTCCTCCCTGTGCGTGCCTGAAGGCCGACCCACGCGTTCGCATGCGTAGCCGGTGACGGGGTAACGCGTAAGTCCCCGCCCTGGGTAGACATGTAAGGCACGCGCGTACCCCCTGGTAAAGGCCAGGCCCGGGGAGGGGTGATTGCCTGAGCTGATACCTTCTGACCATGCCGATTGGTCCCTCCGTCTGGTTCTCGGGAGGTGTGACCTGAGGTGTAAACATTCACCTAAGGCGGGAGTGCCCTCTGAGAGGGTCCCCACAAGGAAGGAGCGCGCCATCGGAGACGCTGGCAATCATGGGGGATTCCTCCGCAATGGATTTCACTCCATCTGTCTCGACTTCTGCCCAAAAACGGAAACGTGACCAGCCATCAGTGACTAAAGTACTACCGCCTGCCCCACAGTTCCTCGTCGTTTCTCGATCTGAGGACGGAAAGGATTTTTCCTCTGTCAACCCTTTCGTTATCCAGAAGGGTGTAGATGCCATAGCCGGATCTGTCAAATCTTGTACCAGGTTGCGTAACGGTACCTTATTACTAGAAACTGAGAGCGCCTTTCAGGCACAAAAACTGCTTCGGGCCACACCCCTGTACACGTTCCCTGTGCGGGTGGAGGCTCACCGCACTTTGAATTCGTCTCGTGGTGTGGTCTATACTAGCTCCCTCGACGGACTGACTGATGAGGAGATTCAATCTTTCCTCGCTGAGCAGGGCGTGACGGCTGTCCATAGGGTCATGAAAAAGGTCAACAGTGACCTTGTACCGACCCGGACACTTTTCTTGACCTTCGATAGTGTTAAGCTGCCATCGCGCATCAAGGCGGGCTATGAGGTTATTTCTGTTCGCCCCTATGTCCCGACACCTACGCGCTGTTACCAGTGTCAGCGTTTCAATCACACTCGACAGTCTTGTTCCAATGCGGCTAAATGTGTCACTTGCGGCAGGGATGCCCATGAGGGTGACTGTCCACCTCCGTCTCCTCGTTGTGTGAACTGTCAGGGTGACCATGCCGCATCCTCCCGCGACTGTCCTGTCTATAAGGAAGAACGCTGTATACAAGAAATTCGGGTCAAAGAGAAAGTGTCCACCTCGGCTGCTCGCAAGCTATTGGCTAGTAGGAAGCCCACGCTGCTCCCAGCGGGGAAATACAGTACTGTCCTCGCCTCTCCTCGGACTACCAGGGAGGTGGCAACCCAGACATGCGATCTGACCTTCAGCACCACGGTCGTCCGTTCGGTCAATGCTAAGATCGCCCAGTCGACATCTCCTCTTCCTCCCGTCACCCGTCAGACACAAGCACCTTCATCAGCTTCTGCCAAGACGAAGACCCAGAAGTCAGATGCACGGGCCTTTAAGAAGGAACCGACCCGTGCAGACTTCCTGCGTACCTCGACCTCCCAGCCTTCGACCGGTACTTCCACCAAACGTACTTCCAAGAAGGCTCCTAGGAAGCACAGTTCTCCTTCTCTGCCACGGCGCATTTCTTCTCCTGCGCCACCCAGCGGTTGCCGCCCCAGGCCGTCATCCGTTTCGCCTGGCCGCACCGCTGGTAGCCGAACATCTGGCCGTCCACCGGCGGAGGAAGCTCCCCCTCCCGGCCATCTTCCCAAGATGGCCGATGAACCTATAGACCCAATGGACGAAGACTGTCCGCCTACTGATAGCGGCGGCAGTGCTCGCTCGAAGCCAGGCCCTCCGCGGCCTTCGAGGTGACCCCTTTTTTTACCTTCCCTTTCTTACGATGGCACTTATTCACTGGAATATTCGCAGCATTCGCTCCAATCGAGAGGACTTGAAGTTGCTGCTCCGCTTGCACCGTCCGCTCGTCGTAGCCCTCCAGGAAACGAAGCTACGCCCAAGCGATCAAATTGCCTTGGCACACTACACCTCTGTGCGTTTTGACCTACCCCCTGTGGTAGGAATCCCGGCTCATGGAGGGGTTATGTTGCTGGTCCGGGATGATATTTACTATGATCCCATCACGTTGCACACTGGCCTGCAGGCAGTTGCCATCCGCATTACTCTCCCCACTTTTACATTTTCCATTTGTACCGTTTACACTCCATCGTCATCTGCCGTTACCAGGGCAGACATGATGCAACTTATTGCTCAGCTACCTGCACCATTTTTGTTAACTGGAGACTTCAATGCCCACCATCCCCTTTGGGGCTCTCCAGCATCCTGCATGAGGGGCTCCCTGTTAGCAGACTCTTTTCACCAGCTCAACCTTGTCTGCCTCAATACTGGCGCCCCTACTTTTCTTTCGGACACATCTCACACCTATTCCCATTTAGACCTCTCTATATGTACTCCCCAACTTGCACGCCGGTTTGAGTGGTATGTACTTTCTGATAAATATTCGAGCGACCACTTCCCGTGTGTTATCCATCTCCTGCTGCATACCCCCTCTCCATGCTCCTCTAGTTGGACGATCTCCAAGGCAGACTGGGGGCTCTTCTCTTCCAGGGCGACCTTTCAGGATCAAACCTTCACGAGCTGCGATCGTCAGGTCGCACACCTCATGGAAGTCATTCTCGCTGCTGCTGAATATTCCATCCCTCACCCTACTTCTTCTCCACGTCGCGTACCGGTCCCCTGGTGGACTGCAGCATGTAGAGACGCTTTACGTGCTCGTCGACGTGCTTTACGCACCTTTAAACGCCACCCTACAGTGGCGAATTGTATCAATTATAAACGATTACGTGTTCAGTGTCGTCGTATTATTAAAGAAAGCAAGAAAGCCAGCTGGGCTGCTTTCACAAGCACCTTCCCCCCCCGGGGGATCCACAACTCTTTTGTGGATACGTGTGTAGCGAGCACGGGACCCCGAGCTAATGTGGCCTTCCTTCCTTTCCGGGCTGCATACCTTCCCTTTCCGTATCCTTCCCCATCCCCCATCTTCGCCCCCCCCCTCACCTCTGGCTCTTTCCTTCCCTTTCTCCCCCTCTGGGGAGTATGGTTTGTGCCTACGTCCGGAGACGGACGCTTGTAAATGTACCGCACTCTTCGCCTTCCTTGCTTGTATGTCTTCATCTTTCTTCGTCCTTCACTATTCCTTACCTCTTCTCTTTACCTCTTCTCTTTACCCTTTTCTCCGCTGCGGCGTTTGAGACCTCTCTTCTTTCCTTTCCCTGTCTCTTTCTTCCTCCCTGTGCGTGTCTGAAGGCCGACCCACGCACTTCCATGCGTAGCCGGTGATGGGGTAATGCGTAATTCCCCGCCCCGGGTAGACAGGTAGGACACGTACGTACCCCCTGGTAAAGGCCAGGCCCAGGGAGGGGTGATTACCCGAGCTGATACCTTCCGAAAGTGCCGATTGGTCCCTCCGTCCGTTTGTCGGGAGGTGTGACCTGAGGTGTGAACAATCACCTAAGGCGGGTGTGCCCTCGGTGAGGGCCCCCGCAAGGGAGGAGCGCGCCATCGGAGACGCCGGTAATCATGGGGGATTCTTCCGCAATGGTTTCCTCACCTTCCACTATGTCTGCTCACAAACGTAAGTTCACTGAGTCTCAGCCACAGACGGTTCTTCCATCGTTGCCAAAGTTCCTTGTTGTTTCTCGGTCTGACGAAGGTCACGACTTTTCCACGGTCAACCCTTTCATTATTCAGAAAGGTGTCGACGCAATAGCGGGTCCTGTAAAGTCTTGTTCCAGATTACGGAATGGCACCCTGTTGTTAGAAACACACAGTGCCCTCCAGGCTCAAAAATTGCTGCGTACTTCTCTGCTCCACACCTTCCCTGTCCGGGTGGAACCGCACCGTACCTTAAATTCCTCGCGTGGAGTCGTTTATACACGCTCCCTCGATGGATTGTCTGACGAAGAAATTCAGCACTATCTGTCTGACCAGGGCGTCACGGCTGTTCATCGGGTTATGAAAAGGGTTGACTCGAACATCATTCCAACCCGCACTGTCTTCTTGACATTTGACAACAACTCCCATCAAAAATCAAAGCAGGCTATGAGATAATTTCCGTTCGCCCTTATGTCCCAAACCCTACGCGTTGCTATCGATGTCAGCGGTTCAATCACACCAGCCAGTCCTGTTCCAATCCGGCCAAATGTGTTACTTGTGGCACGGATGCCCATGAGGGTGCTTGTCCACCTCCATCCCCTCGCTGCATCAACTGTATGGGTGACCACGCTGCTTCCTCTCGAGAGACGAAAAGCTGATCCAGGAAATAAGAGTGAAGGAAAAGGTGTCGACCTTTGCTGCTCGAAAGTTTCTCGCCAGTCGACAGCCCACCGTGCCTCAGAAAGGAAAATACAGCACTGTCCTTGCTTCTCCTCGGCCAACAAAGGAGGCGGCCACGCAGACTTGCGACCTCACATTTAGTACCACGGTCGTTAGATCGGCCAGCGCAAAGATCGCCCGTTCAACCTCACCTCTTTCGCCTGCCCACTCTATGGCTCACCCTTCGTCGGGTTCTGCTAAATCTCGAGCCCAAAAGTCAGACGCCAAGTCTTCGAAAAAAGAGCATTCTCGTGAAGAGTTTTTACGTACTGCAACTTCACAACCGTCGGTTCCTCCTTCATCTAAAAATACCTCCAAGAAGGCTACGAAGAAACACAGTTCCTCTCCTTCTCCGCCAAGGCGTGTCCCATCTACAGCACCACCTGGCGGAAATCGCCCTCGGCCATCTTCTGTGTCGCCGAGGCGCACTGCTGGTGGCCGGTCAACTGGCCGATCGTTGGTGGCAGGAGCTGCTCCTGACCAACCTATGGATCAGGATCTTCTGCCTTCGACTGACTGCCATTCCATGCTGTCGGTCGCAAGCTCTGAGCAGTCGTTGAGTTGACAGCACCCTTGGTCACATTCATCCATTTTCTGTTCACCCTATGTCCATTATCCACTGGAATATCCGCGGCATTCGCGCCAATCGGGAGGAATTGTCGATCCTCTTACGATCCTACTCGCCGGTCATCTTCTGTCTTCAGGAAACAAAGCTGCGTCCCCATGACCGCTTTGTTCTCCCTCATTTTCAGTCCGTCCGATATGACCGCCCCTCTGTTGCACTAAATGAACCAAGGCAACTCGAGATGTCATCAGAGACAGAATCTGCAACAGCTGTAAAGATTATTTATTTCTAAAATGGAAAGCACAAGCCGGTGTCAAGACCTGTGTCCCGTCTTCAGGTGCATATTCGCACGTGAATCCATAGAGGATGTATAACTGAGGTTAAAATAATGCATCCTCGATACATGGCGTGAAACTGGATATTCTCTTCAAACCTAGGCCTTCAAGAAAGCCATAGGTGGACAAGGATCCACGCTCACGGTCGTGCCACACATAGATCCGCATAAAGACCGTCTATCTATGTTTTTCAAGATCCATGTGTGGCGTGCCCTTAAGCCCTGACCGTTGTCCCCCTGTGCAGTTCGCACACGTTATCCTCACTACAATCCATTGACCAGCGCGATAGACATGAATACGCAGCTTCGGCACGCCGTATTTATAGTAGCTTTCCCGTACAATTTGTCACCGTTTGGTATATATGCTCAGCCGGTATGATATGCCTCTTCCTGCTATGCCATTACGACAACCACTCATGACTCACTCCGCAACTCAACCGCATGTCACAACAATATCGCTCACTGGACACATTCGGCACATGACCATCGATCCTGGCCTGCTCGACCTGTGCGAATAAAATATGATTATCTTTGAGTAAGGGACAACGAATCCTTTGCATCCCCTCCCTACAACACTTCTTCTTCGCCTTAGATGAAAGTGAAAATAGAAAAATTAAACACCGAATTCAAGAGCAAACAATAAAAGTTACAGTAAGGCGTGGATAAATTCCCTTTGATCCTTTGATTCCAGAAGTGAACTGCCTCTACAAAAAATGTCATCCAAACAATCTTTATACTGTAATGCAAATGATAAATGTTTTTGGGAGTTGTAATTTAAATTTAACTGCAAAGAATCTTTACTTTTAGTGGTTTGTGTGGACCATGAAACACATAATTGTTGCTGGTTACATTTTTTTGTAGCACAGCACACACACATTCGTTTAACTTACAGCAGCTACCATTTTGATTTGCTGTCCTTTGAGCACGGCTTTTGCCATCCATACTGCCACCCTTATTTCAGCTCAACTCAGACACCTCACATGAAGCTTAATAACTAATCCATTCTTATGTCCATACAGCTGTTATTGTGAATTACGAGAAAAAAACCATAACTGCAATAGATCAAATCATATAACTAACTGTGGGTTCTTTACTTTGTATTAAATGACACTCAAAAATGTAGATGTTAACAGATCTTACATAACTAAACACTATTACTATTAATGTGGGTATCCAGGGAGAAAATTCAGAACAATCGACTATTTTACCTTGCTATAGGGTACTTACATTGTTGTTATAGAGTTGTATGAAACATCGACCTTGCCGTTGGTGGGGTGGCTTGCGTGCCTCAGTGATACAGATGGCCATACCGTAGGTGCAACCACAACTGAGGGGTATCTGTTGAGAGGCCAGACAAACGTGCGTTTCCTGAAGAGGGGCAGCAGCCTTTTCAGTAGTTGCAGGGGCAACAGTCTGGATGATTCACTGGTCTGGCCTTGTAACACTAACCAAAACGGCCTTGCTGTGCTGGTGCTGCGAACGACTGAAAGCAAGGGGAAACTACAGCCGTAATTTTTCCCAGGGCATGCAGCTTTACTGTATGGTTAAATGATGATGGCATCCTCTTGGGTAAAATATTCCGGAGATAAAATAGTCCCCCATTCGGATCTCCGGGCGGGGACTACTCAAGAGGACGTCGTTATCAGGAGAAAGAAAACTGGCGTTCTACAGATCGGAGCGTGGAATGTCAGATCCCTTAATTGGGCAGGTCAGTTGGAAAATTTAAAAAGGAAAATGGGTAGGTTAAAGTTAGATATAGTGGGAATTAGTGAAGTTCGGTGGCAGGAGGAACAAGACTTTTGGTCAGGTGAATACAGGGTTATTAATACAAACTCAAATAGGGGTAATGCAGGAGTGGGTTTAATAATGAATAAAAAATACGGGTGCGGGTAAGCTGCTACAAACAACATAGTGAACGCATTATTGTGGCCAAATAGACATGAAGCCCATGCCTACTACAGTAGTACAAGTTTATATGCCAACTAGCGCTGCAGATGATCAAGAAATTGATGAAATGTATGATGAGAAATAAGAAATTATTCAGGTAGTGAAGGGAGACGAAAATTTAATAATCATGGGTGACTGGAATTCGACAGTAGGAAAAGGGAGAGAAGGAAACATAGTAGGTGAATATGGATTGGGGGTAAGAAATGAAAGAGGAAGCAGTCTGGTAGAATTTTGCACAGAGCATAACTTAATCATAGCTAACACTTGGTTCAAGAATCATGAAAGAACGTTGTATACATCGAAGAATCCTGGAGATACTAAAAGGTATCAGATAGATTATATAAAGGTAAGACAGAGATTTAGGAACCAGGTTTTAAATTGTAAGACATTTCCAGGGGCAGATGTGGACTCTGACCACAATCTATTGGTTATGAACTGTAGATTAAAACTAAAGAAGAGGCGGAAAGGTGGGAATTCAAGGAGATGGGACCTGGATAAACTGACTAAACCAGAGTTGCACAGAGTTTCAGGGAGAGCATAAGGGAACAATTGAAAGGAATGGGGGAAAGGAATACAGTAGAAGAAGAATGGGTAGCTCTGAGGGATGAAGTAGTGAAGGCAGCGGAGAACCAAGCAGGTAAAAACACGAGGGCTAGTAGAAATCCTTGGGTAACAGAAGAAATTTTGAATTTAGTTGATGAATGGAGAAAATATAAAAATGCAGTAAATGGAGGCAAAAAGGAATACAAACGTCTCAAAAATGAGATCGTCAGGAAGAGCAAAATGGCTAAGCAGGGATGGCTAGAGGACAAATGTAAGGATGTAGACGCTTATGTCACTAGGGGCAAGGTAGATACAGCCCACAGGAAAATTAGAGAAACCTTTGGAGAAAAAAGAGCCACTTGTATGAATATCGAGAGCGCAGATGAAAACCCAGTTCCAAGCAAAGAAGGGAAAGCAGAAAGGTGGAAGGAGTATAGAGGGTCTATACAAGGGTGATGTACTTGAGGACAATATTATGGAAATGGAGGAGGATGTAGATGAAGATGAAATGGGAGATACGATACTACGTATGAGTTTGACAGAGCACTGAGTCGAAACAAGGCCGCGTGAGTAGACAACATTCCATTAGAACTACTGACGGCCTTGGGAGAGCTAGTCCTGACAAAACTCTACCATCTCGTGAGCGAGATGTACGAGATAGGCGAAATACCCTCAGACTTCAAGAAGAATATAATAATTCCAATCCCAAAGAAAGCAGGTGTTGACAGACATGAAAACTACCGAACTATCAGTTTAATAAGTCACAGCTGCAAAATACTAATGCGAATTCTTTGCAGACGAATGGGAAAATTGGTAGAAGCCGACCTCGGGGAAGATCATTTTGGATTCCGTAGAAATGTTGGAACACGTGAAGCAATAATGACCTTACGATTTATCTTAGAAGAAAGATTAAGGAAAGGCAAACCTAGGTTTCTAGCTTTTGTAGACTTAGAAAAAGCTTTTGACAATGTTGACTGGAATATTCTCTTTCAAATTCTAAAGGTGGCAGACGTAAAATACAGGGAGCGAAAGGCTATTTACAATTTGTACAGATACCAGATGGCAGTTATAAGAGTCGAGGGGCATGAAAGGGAAGCAGTGGTTGGGAAGGGAGTGAGACAGGGTTGTAGCCTCTCCCCGATGTCATTCAATCTGTATATTGAGCAAGCAGTAAAGGAAACAAACGAAAAATTTGGAGTATTTATTAAAATCCATGGAGAAGGAATAAAAACTTTGAGGTTCGCCGATGACATTGTAATTTTGTGAGAGACAGCAAAGGACTTGGAATAGCAGTTTAACGGAATGGAGAGTGTCTTGAATCGAGGATATAAGATGAACATCAACAAAAGCAAAACGAGGATAATGGAATGTAGTTGAATTAAATCGGGTGATGCTGAGGGAGTTAGATTAGGAAATGAGACACTTAAAGTAGTAAAGGAGTTTTTTTATTCTGGGAGAAAAGTAACTGATGATGGTCGAAGTAGAGAGGATATAAAATGTAGACTGGCAATGGCAAGGAAAGCGTTTCTGAAGAAGAGAAATTTTTTAACATCGAATATTGATTTAAGTGTCAGGAAGTCGTTTATGAAAGTATTTGTATGGAGTGTAGCTATGTATGGAAGTGAAACATGGACAATAAATAGTTTGGAGAACAAGAGAATAGAAGCTTTCGAAATGTGGTGCTATAGAAGAATGTTACAGATTAGATGGGTAGATCACATAACTAATGAGGTATTGAATAGAATTGGGGAGAAGAGGAGTTTGTGGCACAACTTGACAAGAAGAAGGGACGGTTGGTGGGACATGTTCTGAGGAATCAGGAGATCACAAATTTAGCATTGGAGGGCAGCGTGGAGGGTAAAAATCGTATAGGGAGACCAAGAGATGAATACACTAAGCAGATTCAGAAGGATTTAGGTTGCAGTAAGTACTGGGAGATGAAGATGCTTGCACAGGATAGAGTAGCGTGGAGAGCTGCATGAAACCAGTCTCAGGACTGAAGACCACAACAACAATAACAACAACAACAACAGTGTTATTATCATTGCCAGTACGCTTGAAAGAGTACTTCCTTGTTAAACCAACGTATGATTCAACATTTCAAGTGTTGGTGCTTGTTCATCAAATAGTACCCGAACTCTACTTCTGAAACTTAATGAATCTACTTCCCTTATCAACTTCAGCAGCTAACTAGGTCATCTCCATTGTCGACTTTTGTAGTTAACCACATGATTAATCCCTTTTTTCTTTATTTTCATGTGTAGCATTTAATATCAAAATGTTCTTTACATTATCACTTACATATAAATACATATACAGGGTGTTTCCGTAAGAGCGTGCAAAAATGCAACAAGACATAGACAGTGCTCCACCGAACCAGTTGAGGAAGGGAACGAGCGGTCAGAGAAGTCATATTAAGGAGATATGGAGGTAAATTTGTCTACCGCATTGTCTGGAATTACTGACTTCCAGCTTACTTACATTTAACATTTACAAATACTGTGCTGTTTATTTACATGAATATTCTTTATTTCTTGCAAGGAAACAGGAAGGACGAGCCTGATTACGAGGAAGTCACTATTCAGGTTTTGTTTACATTACTTGTCCATAAGGTGACTCTGTTTTTTCGTGTCTACATTGTCCCATAACATTACGTGCTACGAATCAACGACAGACCCATTCATTACTCAGTACTATACAGAGAAGTACAGTACAATACGATGGAGCAATACCGTTACAGTGTCGTAGAACTCACTGATATGCGCCTTGTGTATGGAGAAGTACGTTGCAATTCTTTCTCTGCTAAAAAGCTGTACAGGTAACTATTTCCTAACAGTTCATTTCTCTCGATCGGCGAATGCGGAAGACTGGTTCATTGGAAAGAAGAAACGAGGATCCTGCCAACATGAGGACCACTCGAAAACCTGACTTTGAAAATAAGGTGATGGGACATGTCGCAACAGACCCCACTACAAGTAATCATATTGTACGAGAAAGAGCACTGCACGTACTGGGGTGTGGCGAGTACTCCACGAACAGCAGTTCCATCCACATAACCCACAACGTACCCATGCGATGCTTATTACTGACTTTGCACCAAGGGTTACATTGTGTCAGTGGTTGCTCCAACATTGGATTTATCAACCAGATTTGCTCCAAATTGTGCTGTTTACTGATGAAGCCTCATTTGATCATAATGGTATTTCGAACAGTTCGAATAGCCATGTGTGGGATGAGGAAAATTCTCACGCTGTAGTAGAGTCACACCGTCTTGTACATTTTCTGTGAATATCTGGGCCTGCATTGTAGGCGACAGTCTCATATGACCGCATCGTCTGTTTGGCCGTCTGAATGGCCACCTGTACTTGAGGTTCGTGCAAAGAGTTCTACCTGAGTTGTTGAAGAACGTACCCCTTGGCTGTTCGCGAGAGGATGTGGGTACAACATGACGGTGCACCGCCTCACTTCACTGTAGATGTCCACAGCCATCAAAGTACTGTATTTCCTGATCACTTGATTGGAAGGGCAGGTCCTATTCAATGGCCTACGAGGTCACCTGACCTGATTTCCGTTGATTATTTCCTAAGGGAATATCTAAAGTCAGTTGTGTATCAGACCCTAGTAGATATGGAGATGGAATTAGTTGCCAGAATTGAAGCTGCCTGTGATGTGATTCCAAACTTAACAGGGATATTTGTCAGGGTACGGCATTACATTGTTCAGCGACGTCATGCTTGCATTAAGGTTGATGGCCGTCAGTTTCAGCACATTTTGTAAGATACAGAACAAATGGTTCGTACATCGTGTAGGTGATGGTATTTGCAGTTAGCTGTAACTGATGTAAATACACTCCTGGAAATGGAAAAAAGAACACATTGACACCGGTGTGTCAGACCCACCATACTTGCTCCGGACACTGCGAGAGGGCTGTACAAGCAATGATCACACGCACGGCACAGCGGACACACCAGGAACCGCGGTGTTGTCCGTCGAATGGCGCTAGCTGCGCAGCATTTGTGCACCGCCGCCGTCAGTGTCAGCCAGTTTGCCGTGGCATACGGAGCTCCATCGCAGTCTTTAACACTGGTAGCATGCCGCGACAGCGTGGACGTGAACCGTATGTGCAGTTGACGGACTTTGAGCGAGGGCGTATAGTGGGCATGCGGGAGGCCGGGTGGACGTACCGCCGAATTGCTCAACACGTGGGGCGTGAGGTCTCCACAGTACATCGATGTTGTCGCCAGTGGTCGGCGGAAGGTGCACGTGCCCGTCGACCTGGGACCGGACCGCAGTGACGCACGGATGCACGCCAAGACCGTAGGATCCTACGCAGTGCCGTAGGGGACCGCACCGCCACTTCCCAGCAAATTAGGGACACTGTTGCTCCTGGGGTATCGGCGAGGACCATTCGCAACCGTCTCCATGAAGCTGGGCTACGGTCCCGCACACCGTTAGGCCGTCTTCCGCTCACGCCCCAACATCGTGCAGCCCGCCTCCAGTGGTGTCGCGACAGGCGTGAATGGAGGGACGAATGGAGACGTGTCGTCTTCAGCGATGAGAGTCGCTTCTGCCTTGGTGCCAATGATGGTCGTATGCGTGTTTGGCGCCGTGCAGGTGAGCGCCACAATCAGGACTGCATACGACTGAGGCACACAGGGCCAACACGCGGCATCATGGTGTGGGGAGCGATCTCCTACACTGGCCGTACACCACTGGTGATCGTCGAGGGGACACTGAATAGTGCACGGTACATCCAAACCGTCATCGAACCCATCGTTCTACCATTCCTAGACCGGCAAGGGAATTTGCTGTTCCAACAGGACAATGCACGTCCGCATGTATCCCGTGCCACCCAACGTGCTCTAGAAGGTGTAAGTCAACTACCCTGGCCAGCAAGATCTCCGGATCTGTCCCCCATTGAGCATGTTTGGGACTGGATGAAGCGTCGTCTCACGCGGTCTGCACGTCCAGCACGAACGCTGGTCCAACTGAGGCGCCAGGTGGAAATGACATGGCAAGCCGTTCCACAGGACTACATCCAGCATCTCTACGATCGTCTCCATGGGAGAATAGCAGCCTGCATTGCTGCGAAAGGTGGATATACACTGTACTAGTGCCGACATTGTGCATGCTCTGTTGCCTGTGTCTATGTGCCTGTGGTTCTGTCAGTGTGATCATGTGATGTATCTGACCCCAGGAATGTGTCAATAAAGTTTCCCCTTCCTGGGACAATGAATTCACGGTGTTCTTATTTCAATTTCCAGGAGTGTAGAAAAGGACACAAAATGTGATATTATCCCTGTTATTTCCTTAGGCTGTCTTCTCTGACCCCAGGTTCCCTGCCTAAAAATTGTTCAGTGGAGCATCCTTTATGTCCTCTTAAACTTTTTTATGCTCTTACGGAAACACCCGTTAGATTCTTGTACAAATAGGACAACATGTCTGAAAATAAATGACACTGTTCAAATATAACTCTTACAATACTTCATATTTCATAAACGTTTTAACTCACAAACTATTATCCATATTTCTCTCAACACAGTATCATCTTCACTTCAAATATTTACTACTTCTACATGTATTAATGCTCGATAATTGCCCCAGTAAATACACAACTTTTCCATGCTCCTTAACGTCTCGACACATCAACAACCGCATTGCCCCAATTATACTTCATATCACTGACTTACACAAGCACCCGCTCATCTGTATGCCATTTGCCACTACCTCCTATTTATCACAACCATTAGGTGTTATGTAAGTTCACATTTTTACAGTCTTTCTCTACTTTGATGATGCATGTAACAAATCGAGAAGATAGAAGGGATTTTCTATACTAATAAGCTTCCCTCTGTCTCTGGGTTACCCCTAGTTATGTTAAGAGATTTGTAACCTAATAAATCTTCAAGTGTTGAATGTTGATAAACTTTTCACCAGAATTTCTTCAGAAAGACCCGTTTAGACTGATTGTAATAATTATTGACTTCTGTTTTCTTCTGTCCTCAGTCGAAAGCTTCACCCTCCACTGTGTCTGTTACAAACTATATTTTATATTCAATTATAATGTGTGTTGCAAAACCACCTTTTAACTATTTGTTAAATATCATTGCATATAAATTCCTTTTTGGTTTATACATCTGCCCTCTGTTTACCTGTATGTACGTATTGTTGCTACTTGCTACCGTAATTATATTTTTTGCCTCACTGTCAAAGTTTCATTATTAATTTTCCCATCAGTCTCTTCAGTTTTACTCTCCCGTTCTTGCTTATCTTCTTGCAAATGGTTGATACCTTGCTTGATTTGCTCATCATCCGTCCTCTGTGTAAAAAGTTCTCCCCTCAAATTCACATTTGGTCCTATTCTTTTAGTTCCTGGTTATTTCAGGAGTTCGTCTATCTTTTCTTTTTTTGGATGTCTTTACCTGTATCTGTGGGAGGAAGTTTCTTTTATTCTCCCTCATCTATCTTTTTTTTTTTAAACAATTACCTTTCCTACTTTAGTTTCGCCTTTAGATACTTTATTTTGAGCAGGTCATTCTTTTTTCATCAAGTGCCATTGATATTCTTCATCGCTTTCTCCTAGTTTTGGAATTTTAGTCATATTATCTTCTGTAACAACTTTCGATTCCTTCATCCCCATCTCGGCCATTTACTTTGACATGGTTTCCCTTTTTCCTTCAATTTCATTTGAGGAAATTCCTTTGCTGAAAGTTTCTAATTCTTCAATAGTGCTGTTGGATTATTGTGGTGTCTCTGTGTAAGGTTTCGAGGGCAGAACTATAACTGTGTAAGCTGTAAATATTTTGGTTTAATGTTTCAATCTTATCACAGAATTACACGCATTTACCCAGTTTACAACGTGACAATGTTACGACAGTTGTCAAACGAATGCATCTCGTCCTTAGAAAGACAAATAATCCTAAACACAATAATTGTAAATTGTAACTAGAAGTTTCTTTACAAAATTATTCTTACGACTATATCACGATGTTGGCCAGTACTATGATAAATCATCCGATTACGGTTCAAAGGTCGGTACTATTTAGGTTGACAATCAAGTCTACAGAGGATGCTTAGTTTTGTGACAAGTTGAGCAAAAGATTACCCAAGGCCGCTCGACTTTACAGTGGACACAAACAGGTAAACTAACAAGTTTACATCCCTGATTGTGGTATTTACCTCAGTCGCGATGAGCTGTCATCTGCATCGCTGCTCTCTTCCTCTGAAATTCCTATAAAAATTAATTAAACCTTTGCCGACTTTTACAGCAGAAACTCTCCCTATTTTTCTCGTTATGTGATGAAACATGTACTCATCCTTAGTCTTCGAATATCGTGATATGTACACGCATGGCTGGAGCAGCGCGTATATTAAAATGCCCTCTCAGTTCTCGCAAGAACAACTAATTAACTGACTGGTTCGTTCGTCCACAGTTGGAGCTCAACGATGCTACAGCTAATATCTAGCTGAATGTCAGCTGCAGTGAACGCAGTGTTCACACAAATGTCTCCTTTGCATCGTACAGACTGTTATGCACCCTGTTCTGCACCTGGCGTTTGTTCAGAGAAAAGTCCCTCAAAATTTCCCTCTTGTCTTTCTCGTAGCCAAACTGTCTCCCCATCTGGGTTCTATCGTTCTCCACGTCATGGCTTTTCTCGACCAATAGGAGTGTCCTCTTATTTTTGTGGCAATTCTCTCTTCCAATCACAAGGGCCCTACCATTAAACTGCATCGAAATCTCGGCACTTTACTCCTTCCTAGTTCGTTTCCGCCAATCGAACGTTTTGTGCCCGCTCCAGATGCCTAAAAGTTACATGCGTACATCACATGTGTACCACTTGCTGTTCACATGATCAACTGCATCACTGGTTTTGTTCGTATCAATTTGGAATTCCGAAATGCAGTTTTCTAAAGCTTCTTTCTGTCCTACTTCTGGTGGCCCAATACTTGCTCTCCAGTATGCGTCACCTGTCCAGTCGCTGACTTCCGTCATGGGACGCCCCCAAAGAGGTTTTCGTGGTGCCTCCCGTGGTGCGGCCTCTGCTCCTGCCTGCTCCTGATTCCACACAAAGCGTTTCCTCTCGCTGCTTATTTCACCTTCTGCTCATTGACATGCATTATATAGGAGTGGTGTGTTAATACCCTCGATTGAGTCTCATCCCTTTTTCATTGCACACTTATAGGCAAATCTGCTCATTATCGCTGAAGTAAGTTAGGTATCATATTCACCTTCCCGTTATGATGTATAAAACTCTTATGTAAGGTGCGAAATTGACCTTCATTTTTTCTGCCACTGTATATCTGTCATATTTTCAATTTGGTGGTCGTCAGATACCTTTCTTTCTCCACTCTCCTGTTGTAACTCAATGTCAGGAAACAAAACATTTTGCTGTGCTTCTTCCATTACCTCACCTCATTTGCTATTCATTTCATCTCTGAGATTATTTAGACTGCCCTGCAGTCTAGTGTCTCTTCCTTCAATGCCTGCTTTCCAGCTTTCTTCATGTTCCTGCCAAAATTTCTTCCAGTTTTTTTATTACTTTTGCACTAATTTAAGTTTCCTTTATTCTAAAAGGGGTATTTTCTGTACATCATGCTGACTCTTCATATTATCTTCTCCATATTTTCTTTGTTTTCGCATAACATCTTTTCTTTGTCATTTTGTCATCTCATTAAAATCGCCTCAAATATTAACTGTACTCTTTCCACATCTACATGCATCTTGTCTCTCATTGCTTTCACTGGTGTCTCAGTGTCACCAGTTGAATAACCTAAATGTTTCTCAAGTGACAGTGCACAATTATTGATTCCTGATTCATCTTTATCTTCATGCACTATCTCCATTTTTCCAGCTATCCTCTCAGCGCCTTTCTTTGGCTCACAAGAGACTCTGACTATTCTCAATCTACTAGCAAGTACAATAAAGAACCTTTGGTAACCCAGATACTCTTCGTAATTAGCAATCACTTCCATAAGCATTCACTATTCCATTTCAGTTAACCCAGATTAATAGATGCAGGATAAAATTCCCAAAAAATACTGAATATATTGTTTTCAAATATCTGCATTTAATGCAAAATACAATTTTTATACTTTCTGAAAATAGCATACTATTGTGTGCTATCGCACCTTCAGAACATCTTCACTCAACAACAACACTGATACAAGTCGCAATGTTTTGATATCCTATTTGGGTGTGCCGTTGTTTACAGCTCAGTGACCACGTGTATTTTAAATGGTGGTGTCGCACAGGCAGTCTGCTCAGTAGAGCACTACATCTGTGTGGTGAATACTCTTGTGTACCTTTGATTCACGAAGTGTTACCGCAGAATAATCAAAATTAAAGTGATAACCGAATATTGAAAGTTGTTGAAGGTCATTATTTCAGTTGCAGAGCTGTATATTTCTGTGAAATAATAGCTGATGATATGTAAATTGAAAATGAGGAAGGGGGGGGGGGGGAGGAAACGAAAGGGATTACTTATGTCAGTTGCATCGGGACATTCTGCGGAATCAGCGGTAATGAGTGAAAATGTGTAGCAGCCTGGGATTTGAACCCAGGATCTCCTGCTTACTGGGCAGGTGTGTTAAGCACTGCGCCATCTGGGACACAGTGTTTAACACCACTGCACAGACGGACTGCCTCGGCACGCATCACGGCAGCCCTACACTCCCACCGAGCGCCACCTGTCTGCAGTCGCTGTCCATTTCCTCCAAGCTCGCTACTCTGACATTACCTGAATTAATGCTCGCCTTGAATCAGATGCTAAATTGCACTGACATTTAGACATATTTTGTAAAGAACAGATTAAAAAGATTCATGTTAAGGAGGATGACAACATACTGGAATTATCAGCTTTGTTTATAATTAATAAAAAATTTCAGTGCAGCTACACTATAGGCTTCTGTGAGTAAATTGAGGAAATGAACTAATAGGACTAATATAACCTGAAGAAGTTTTGGATCCTTTTGCTTGGATAATCTTGAAGCGCTGTGTGGCGAGCAAACATAAACAGATGGGGAGTCGAAGGCAGGTTAGCAATGTTTGCAGATCTGGAACTGTGTCATTTCCAGAGAAATGAAATTTTAGTGGTGCCTGTACCGTGCCACCTGAAAAGAGATTTGCCGTGGCTGTTGAATTTATGGTGCGAAGTCATATCTCAAAATTACGCGTCATGGAGTGTGAGGTTTTTCTCAGTCATAAACTAATATGAAATTTTGAGCCACAACAGCGTCAAAGCATTGTCTCCTACAAGTTTGCATTAGTTTTGAGACACGACGACCTTGAAAAATCACCAGTCACCAAATTCTATGGCAGCACCACAACATCTTCAACACTTACTTATTTATATTTAACTGGGGATGAATTGTACAAATGTTTCTGTGTAATTAAAATATCCTATCAGAACCCAAATTTTAGGGAAAAGTACGTTTGCCATGAATTCTAGTTAAATTTAAGTATAACTGAGTTATTCTAGTTAAAATTAAATATAACAGTCACAGCTTAAAGAGCTACTATACTTAAATATTGTGCTCGCTTGGAAAATTTTCTGATAATTAGCTTTACTTGAAAATAACATCACTATTTTTTAAGTAATTAGTTTCAATAATTTCATATCAGTAAAATTATCATTATCACTGCGACGTTAAGTTTAAGTTGCTCCTGCTAAACTGATCACAGGTATCTTCCTAGAACAACAATTTTGGAGAGGGATAGTCATATGTTAAGATAATACCAGTTGTCTTCGAGTCTTCAAACTACAAACTGCTCTGATGAGGATAAAACCACACGTTGTAAGACATACGTATCAGGTATGCAGACAAGTCAAGCTTCATTTACATGTGAGCCAAAATTATGAATTGTGCACCTTATTCTCATAACACTTTGGAAAGAAGTCAGTAATAGCTTTGAATACATTATAAATAAAGTAAATTCCAGTTATGTTCCACACAGTCAAAAGTGGTTAAGAGTCTTTGAAATAAGTTAAATAAAGTGCTCGAAAAACGCAGAATAAAACTTAACACTCAACTGAATAAGTGATAGCGCCAGCATTCTCTAAACAGCGTGTGTCGCGAACGGTAGTTTTTGTGGGCCCACATATGCAGATGAGTCACAGGCCGGAAGTGCACAAAAACCGACGATCGAGTGGCCAATTCGTTAACAACATCCAGCATCCCGGTCTGTGGTTTCCAGAGCTTAACAGTTTGAATCTGCATAGTGTTAAACTCTATTCCAAATAAATGAAGTTAATATAAATTAGCTCACATTCGCTTTTTTCGTAATTAAAGAGTACAGTCACAAATACGGAAAATGATTGTGCGCGATTCGACGCGATCTGTTATTTAAAAATTTAGCAGATCGCTCAAATGGGAAATCAGCTGGTTTCGTTATAAGCCCAAGAGTAAAATACAGTATAATCTTGCAGGGAGCTTCAAAACAGTGCAAACTCTTCTGCACAATGAAGATTAATTACGGAGACAGTATCCTAGAATGTGACTTAGCCATTCCATCCATATCACATTGGATATCAGTGAACACTTAAGAGAGGTGGAAGAGTTGTTCTTCCACTTGTTCAGCTCTCCCACCTAGGCATTGTAGGTTCGATGGGTTGCTAAGAGCTACAGAAGACCGTCGGAGGAGTAAGGTTGCTACAGGAAGACAGACAGCTTGCATGTAATCTCTTTGGTGTTTCAATAAGCTTGCTCACTAACTGGTATGCACTGAGTGACGTTAGTTCGCATTCCCTGTGTCCTGCGGCATGACCCATCGTCGAATCTCGCGGACTTCGGTGGAGAGGTTTATGTGGTCCGAACATGGGGTGCCATTGCCTGTTGAGATATTCTTGGTGGCGCTGTGCTTCGTCAGGGGCTGCTGCACCTGGCTGGTGTTGCTGCGCTGTTAGAGGAGTGGCCAGCGCTGCTGACTCAGCTGCAAGCCGAAGTTGCAAGGGCGAGCTTGGCTGGAGGGAGGATTGCTGACAGTCGGCCTATTGTTAGGCGAGGGAAACATTAAGAGTATGAACCCGCGACCTGCGTCAGACCGAGGATGGTGACGCTGGTGGATGCCCCATTAGCTCAGAGTCTGGAAGGACCTCAGTTCGACCCTCGGTCCAGCAGGCGGCGCCTGTAAGTACTTGGCAAACGGCCCTGTCACGATGGCCGTAGTGCGCCGTTAAGGCCGCGTATCCACAGCCCCACTAGTCGGCCAATAGCCCCTGAGCTGAGCGGCTCGCCGACGCATTTAACTATGGGTGGGAACATTGCGACTGCGTGGTAGACCGTACCGGGCTACACCGACGAACTGTGGGATGGCAGGTTGTGGAAGGGACAAGCAGGTAGAGGTCAGGCAGAAAACTGAAGCATGTTGACCATGGACCCAACTGCAGTAAAATCATCCACACAAAGGCGATCGGGTCAGAGCAGACCTACTTGGTAGGGGCGGGTGGATGACTTGGCAGCCTGTGTATTTTAGTGGAACCTGACAGTTGACGGACTCGATGAGTCACAGCTTCGATGCACGGACGCTCAGTGAACTCCCTGACTAGACAGCCAGTATTTAACTATGCCATAGAGGGTCTGTTGTGGAGTCGTTACTGCTAAACTCATTTACGCTGCATGACGATGTGCTTCCTGGTTTTGGTTATCATCTCGACTGATGTATGAAGACATACAGTGAATGCCATGACCGTGTATTGCTACAAGCGGCCTGTCTCATAGTATTGGGTGCTTTTTTTATAGGCTTGTGTGTTTACACTCTTCCTCTTTTCAAAGAAATCAGTTGCTGAAATTCTCCCTGTTGCTTCATCTGGAACTGATTAATTCTTCACAATTATGATCTGGTTCATCACTGTCCCACAACAGCAACAAAAGCCCATCTGTAATACTTCAACAGCTAGTGCAGATATACAGGAACATCTGAATATTTTCCGCAGCTTCTGTGGTCGCAGCCATGGCTGTCTCAAGAAACTAGCACTAGTCTTGAGAAGAAATACCAGAGATTTGTTATTACACATACACGACACATGCCTAAGTTCCTTTTCGTTGTTCACTCGTTGGTTCCTGCAGCAAGCACTCTGCAAGTTTTCTCACTGAGAAGTCCATAACTCTCTTTCAGTATGTGTCTTCGACTTGTCTGTCCAGCAGCTTCGTCAAACCATCTCTTAGGAATACAGTTGTGGGAATCTGAGAGGCATCTTACAGCACTACTCCCACTACAATTATATACATTCGCACTAATCGACTCCTTTTGCACGTATT